>NC_133531.1:88696480-89000180 GCF_048544455.1 Silene latifolia | reverse complement strand
GGATTTGACGGTTTAGGAAATAAAGACGATTTTTTACCCGGACTCCAAATGTACTCTAATTACTGTCAAAACGGCCATAATGACACCTAGATGACAACTATGAGGTAGACACAAGTGTTTGAGCTATGATTTGACGATAAACTTACGAATTGTCATAAATCGTTCCGCGTACCAAACATGCGGCCCAATCATCACTGTGTGGCTTGCGGGAGGTGCAGAAATGAGGTATCTACAGAGCCCCCAGTTTGACTAAGGCTTGGACAAGGCAAAAGTCAAAGTATAGCCATCAAGTCAATCGAATATTACAACCTGACGACTATGGCGACGCGAGGCGGCTCATGGGGTCTAAGCCAAGGACCTGTCGTCGGGAACATTTTAGAGTCTGTCGACTATCGGGGAGGGTCGTTTAAAATCCATTAGACTACGTAAGGCGGCTCGCCAGCCATAAGAAGAGACCATATCTGAGATTCCTTGAGACTCCAAAGGAAGGCACAACGTGAAATCGAAGAGGCAGCAGGACGTCGGCAGGAACTGCTGGGGAAATCTGCTCGGGTCGGTTTTCAAACAAACTTCGGCAAAACTTGAGGTTGATGTTGATCTCCACGTGTTGAGAGGGACAACTGTCTGTCCGGAACTCTCGCTGGGGGAACATAATCAAGACTGACCTCCGCGTCTTGAGAGGGACAATTGTCTGCTATACCCTCTACTTCTCAAGGATATAAAAACAAATTTATGGATTTTCTTGGATTGACAAGAGATGAGGTTGACCGTCTTGTGACCTCAAAAGGATTCCGAATGTTGGATTTCATTGATCGATTCATAAATAGGGTAGATCCTACTATCTCCTATGTTGTGAGGCGTAGGGCATTCGGGTTTTGCCTATTGCATGTTTATGTCCTTCAAGGGCATGTTGATGAGGATATGAGAGGTGACCCTCGCTATTTGAGCCTAGTTGAGCAGATGGAGCTGCGCAGGAGCCCAGCTTGCCTATGTTTAGGAGAGATCCTGTTGGGGTTAGATAACAGGAAAGCCAACCGCGACCTTCCTTATTTGGGAAGTCCCATCATTTTGTAGGTAAAAGAACACAACTTTTCTTTCTCTTTTTTTTTTCGTTTTTTTTTTTCTTGTTTTTTTATTTCGTTTTTTTTTTATTTCATTTATTTCGTTGTTGTTTTTTTCGTTTTTTTTCGTTGTTTTTTTTTCGGATACTAATACCTGCTTTTGGTAGGTTTGGCTTATGGAGCGCTTACGATTGATCGAGCTCCCAGTTAATGTTCCTGCTTATCATGCTCGCTCAATTGCAATGAGGACTGGGCTTTACATGGTGGACTTTACTCGAGTCTGCAACTACTGGGAGAATAAGCTGAAGAGTGAGGATGGTCCCTTGATTAGATGGATCGTACCATGGTGGCATCTCAAGTCTGTTACTGGAGTATCGTCCTTGGATCCTACCCGATCGGTGCGCATTCCTGGCTTGGAATTCATGATATGCATCTTCCCAGAGAGGCTGATGAGGCGGGTTGGATTGAAGCAGATAATTCCGAAGCTTGATATTGTTCCTCAGACTGCCATGGCGCTTACTACTGAGAGCCGAAGAGAGTGGGCCATCAAATGGGCTCAAAGAAACATGTGGTTCCTGAACTCTTCTATTAGTGCACTATGGGTATCAGATTCCTACTTGTAGTGGAGGAAAGCTACTACTCCTGAGGAGTGCAAGAGACTAAGGAAACGCGAGCCTGTTGACTACAAGGTTCGTGATGTAGAGAAGGAGAAAGAGAAGCACTTGACCGAGGGAGAGGAAGAAGCCGGGTTTCGAGTTGTTCATCCATCGAAGAAACCGAAGACTTCTCATGCCGTGGAAAATATGGTAGATAAGAATGGCAAGGCTAGATCACGAGAGAGACCGTTGGTGGTTAGGTTTGAGATAGCGCAGGAGCATCCGGCTCGTGGTCGAGACAAGAAATCTGATAAGAATGACAAAGGCAAAGGGAAAATAGAAGAATAGCCTAAGTCTTTGATATTATTTATTATTATTATTATTTGCAATATGGTGGGCTTTTTAGAATCCTAGCCTATTTATTTTAGCATTTATTTTTATTATGTAGCGTATTATTATTATTATGGAAAGAAATGAAATAAAAAAGGTTAATTGGTTATGAAACCGTTGTGATTTTTCTTTTATTATTCTTGTCGAATTCCAAATGCATATGCAAATGTCCTTCTATTTACATTTAAAAAATAATGGGTTGTATCCTGTGAAGGATTGCCTACGTATTCATTTAAAAAATGAAATCAAACCCTTGCGCGTAGTTCAAGTAAATGTAAAAGAATAATTGTTCTAAGCAAGAGCTTATAATGAACTAGGAAATAAGCATGAGCTTTACTTACTCTTAAAGCACAATTCAGTTTATTTGATGATATGAGGATGACAATTGTCAAAATGCAAGAGTAAGGTGACATTAGCTTATTTCAGCTGGCCAGGGGCCGTTTATATTCCGTACCACAGGAGCGACACGTGAGGTTACGCGAGGCGCGTTTTATTCCTATTCTAGGCATAGTAACGTTTTAGTTGGTCAAGGTTTGTTGGGTTGGCAAATTCATTCCCATCTAAGTCTGTGATCCTAACTGCACCCCCCGAGAGTATGTATTTGACCAGAAACGGTCCGGCCCAGTTGGGTTTAAACTTTCCCCGCGGATCGACAGGTAAAAGAGCTCTAACTGATTTGAGGACCAAGTTTCCTTCTTTGATGTTCCTTGGCTTAACCCTTTTGTTGAAGGCTCGTTGGATACGTGCCTGATACATTTGCATATTATGCAACGTGCGCAATCTACGTTCATCTAGGAGGATGAGTTCTTCATACCTATCCCTCTTCCAATCTGCTTCTGGGATTTGACTTTCGAGCAAAAATACGCAAGGATGGTATTTCGAGCTCGGCTGGTTGCATGGGTTCCATGCCGTAGGTCAAATAGAAAGGGGTGGCCTCAGTGGGCGTCCTAACAGATGTGCGATATCGCCATATGGCAAATGGTATCTTGCTTTGCCAATCTCGATAGTTGTCAATCATTTTCTTGAGGATTGTGACAACGTTTTTGTTTGCTGCTTCTATTGCACCATTAGTTTGTGGCCTATATGGCGAGGAATGGTGATGCTTGATCTTGTACTTGGCTAGCAATTGCTCAGTCTCAGCCTGGAAATGGATCCATTTTCACGGATGATCTCATGTGGACAACCATATCGACAGATGATATATTGGTTTGTATGAATTTTGCCACGTTCTTGGCTGTGAGACTAGTATAGGAAGCCGCTTTTACCCATTTGGTGAAATAGTCAATAGCCACCAAAATGAAACATTGACCTCCTGTTCCGGCTGGGATGATCTCTCCGATGATGTCGATTCCCCAAACAGAAAATGGTCAAGGAGATGTCATGGTGTAGAGTAATGAAGGAGAGACATGTTGCACATTCCCGAAGATTTGGCAGTTATGACAATGTCTGACATACTTGATGCAATCGGATTCCATTTTGGTCCAATAATATCCCAAACACGTGATTTTCTTTGCCATCATTGGTCCACTCATGTGAGGGCCACATTCTCCATCATGGACTTCTTCCATCACTTTTCGTGCCTGTGAATGATCAAGACAACGCAGGATTATGCCAAGAGGTGTTCTTTTATATAATTCTCCTTGTATGAGAACGTATTGGGAAGCTAGTAGGCGTATTGCACGTTGTCCCCTCTTGTCCATATCCGGTGGATAGGTGCCGTTGAGTTTGAAGTTCAGGATCGCTTGGAACTAAGGTTCCTCTGGGTTTTCTTCTTCATCTGTAATTTGGTGCACATAAGCCGGTTCTGACCGTCGTTCGATGCATAAAGGCATTTCTACCATATTATCCGGCATATTAATCAAAGATGCAAATTTTGCAAGAGCATCTGCAAATTGATTCTCTAGAGGTAGGTGTAGGTAGGTTACTTGATCGAAGAATTGGGCAATTTGGTCTACCCTGGCTTGATACGGTCCTAGGCTTTCACTTCGAATTTTCCAAGATCCCGTAATTTGGTTGATGATCAAAGATGAATCTCCATGTACCCGAAGATTCTTGATGCCTAAACCTACTGCCGCTTGTAGTCCAATGAGACAAGCCTCATATTCTGCCGCATTATTTGTCACCTCGAAGTCGAGTTTTACAGAGAGTGGTGTATGCTCGCCTTCAGGAGAAATGAGCAACACTCCTATTCTGAATCCTCTTAAGTTTGACGTTCCATCAAAATAGAGGTCCCAGGAGTCTACATCTGTTTGGAGTATATCCTCGTCCGGAAACGACCAGGTGTCTATTGTTTGTGCATCATTGATGGGATTTTCTGCAAAAAACTCGGCAACGGCGCCCCCTTTTATAACTTTCAGAGGTACATACTTGAGATCGAACTCTAAGAGCATCAAAGTCCTTCTTGCTAGGCGCCCATTGAGAACGGGTTTATCGAAGAGGTATTTGACAGGATCCATTTTGGAGTATATTTTGATGGAGTAGCTAAGCATGTAATGGAGTAGCTTCTTCGTTGCCCACACAAGAGCGGGGCATGTCTTCTCAAGTGGTGTGTATTTTCACTCATACTCCAAGAACTTCTTACTAAGGTAGTAGATAGCCCTTTCTTCTTTTCCTACCGTTTGGGCTAGCGTAGCTCCCATGGCTGTTTCAGTTACCGTGAGATATAAACCAAGAGGTTGATCTCTTTGGGGTGGCATGAGCACTGGTGGTAGTATCTCCTTGATTTGGTCGAATGCCTTTTCACAGTCATCATCCCATATGGTGTGATCCGTTTTCTTTAGCTTTTTGAAGATAGGTTCACAGATCATGGTTAGTTTTGATATGACTCAACTTATGTACTGCACCTTACCCAAGAATCCTCTAACTTCCTTCTCTGTTTGAGGTTGCGGCATTTCGATTAGAGATTTGATCTTGGAAGGGTCTATTTCTATACCTCGTTGGCTGACGACATATCCCAGGAGTTTGCCGGATGTTACCCCAAATGCACACTTCTGAGGATTAAGCCTCATGTTGTACTTTCATAATCTGGAGAAAAATTTGTGAAGGTTCGCAAGTGCTCCTCTCTGTCCTTGGACTTGACAATCATGTCTTCTACGTATACCTCAACTTCTTTATGCTTCATGTCATGTAAGAGTGTAGTTGTGGTGCGTTGATATGTAGCTCCAACATTGATTAACCCAAACGGCATAACCGTGTAGCAATAGGTACCCCATTGAGTTACGAAGGCGGTCTTGTGCATATCTTCTTGGCCATTTTGATTTGGTTATACCCTGCATATCCGTCCATGAAAGATAGCAACGCGTGATCCGCTGTATTATCCACCAATATGTCGATATGTGGTAGAGGAAAGTCATCCTTGGGAATTGCTTTGTTCAAGTCTCTAAAATCAACACAAACACGGATTCTCCCATCCTTTTTGGGTACGGGTACTATGTTGGCTACCCAGTCTGAATACTCGGAAACTTTGATGAACCCGGCTTTGAATTGCTTATCGACTTCTTCATTGATCTTAAGAGCCCATTCTGTCCTCATTCGACGAAGCTTCTGTTTTACGGGCTTGAAACCTGGTTTGATTGGGATTATGTTCTCTGTGATATCCCTATCGATCCCTGGCATGTCTTTGTTGGACCAAGAAAAAACGTCCTTGAACTCGTGTAGGAGGTCTATAAAACTGGCCCTCTCGGCGGGGCTCAAGGGCGTCCCTATCCTAAGTTCTTGGGGTTCTATTTTAGTTCCTACGTTGATGGGTTTAGTGTTTTCTATAACTGGTCCCCCTTCCCCCTCTTGTAGTATTTCTTTGGCTATGTAGGGAGGTATTTCGATTGAGTCTGGGTCTGGGTCATCCTCATTATCATCGTAAATGCACTGCATTCATTCGAATAACACGAAGAGTAAGCAGAACCTGATTTATTCATATTAAAATTTGAGAAAAGTTGAAACAAAGAAGCCATTTGTTCGGTAGTCAGTGGCGGTAAAGGGACAGCTGTTGGGACATTTCCCGAACTACTGTTACTATTTGATACTAAGCTATGAGAAACAAGGGGAGTGGGAGTGACGACAGAAGGAGACTCTCTAGGGACTTCTCTAGACTCCGACTCTGACTCTGACTCGAATTCATCGTCTTATGGTTCTCCTTTGAACATCTCTCCTTCTCCAGTGGTGAGCTTGAAGAGTCTTCCTTGGTTGTTTGTCCACTTGATCGACTTTCTCCATCCTTTCTGTTGATTCGAACTGGTTTCTGTGATCAATGTGGCAGGGTTGAAGTGATTGTCTTGAAGTATCATGGTAATGATCTCATCCTGCGCGGCTCTAACAAATCGATCTTCCCCGAACAGTAAGCTACCAGCTTGTTCGTCTAAACAAGGTGCTTGACGAGTTTTGACGGTAGGAACCATTTCTGTGGGAATAAAGTGCCAATCGTGAAAGATCTCGATTCCAGTCAGTTGTTTTCCTATGTAGTGCCAAGGCTCGGGAAACCCATGAAAGAGTTCTTGACTCCCTTCTCTTACGAAGTATCCATTTAGGGTAGGGAGGTAGGGTCGCATTTGGATTCCCACGTTCTTGCGGTTTTGGAATTGAGTGAGCATTTCTAGGGCTTCCTCCTTGATGGGTTTGTATCCAAGTCATAGTGGTATCCTTTCTGAGTTGCCTTCTTTGTAGGGTGCAAAGGTGTTTCTTTGGATAGGATTCAAAGGCATTCCCGGGAAGTATCCCTGAGATTTGAGTAAGTGGTTGACCACTAAATTAGAGTAGGGACTGAAGTACAAGGGTACCAACTCGCTTTCTATGACGTTTATGCTATGGAATCCCCAAAGCTCATATACTGGATCCGCGAGTACTTGGTTACTTGACATCTTTTCTATTACCGCTTTGATGGGTGACGAAGTGATCGTCACCACTTTACCATCTAGTGGGATCTTGATTTTATGGTGGAGGGTGGATGTTACCGCTTTGGACGCGTGAATACAAGGTCTTCCTAGAAGTATATTAAAGGATGCTTCAATGTCCACTATTTGGAAGTTAACCTTTCGTTCAATCGGCCCTGTGGCTATGGTAAGGTTAACTAGTCCTACCACTTTTCGTCGTGTACCATCATATGCGCGAACACCTTGGTTGGTAGGGGTCCAATCCGACTCTTTTATGCCTAATTTGTATGCCATTTTTAATGGTATGACGTTGACTGCCGAGCCATCATCTACCAAAGTCATTAGCACATTCTTCTTCAAGCAAATGACGGTGATGTAAAGAGCCAAGTTGTGACTAGCGCCAAAAGGTGGTAAATCTTCATCCGAGAAAGTAACAGGGTTACTTAGCTTAGGTGATTCTTGGAAGACCAAGTTGACCACGTCATCGGGTGTTGAGTTATATGCCACATTTAGTTTGGCCAAGGCTTGCAGTAAAGCTTGGCGATGTGGAAACGAGCTTGCAACTAGTTGCCAGACTGAAAGATCAGCCTTTGTCTTCTGTAGTTACTTCAGCAAATGGTCAGTAGAGGTATCTTCGTTATCATTTGGCGTGACAACGTTGGTATTGGTGATTGGACCATTTGCTATGGGACCATTTTGAGAAACATTTTAGTATGGACGCCCTGAACGAGTAAGATGGTCTACATCTTGGTCCTCACTGTTTTGGACTATTTCCTCACTGACTTTAACTAGGTAGTGTTCAGTGAGGTATTCATCCTCATCATCGTTGGCCCATATTCCATTGACAGTAGCAAGTTCTCTCAATCTCATGATCTCGGCCTCCAATTGGATGATTTGGTCGATTAGTTCATCAATCACGGCTATTACTTCTTGCATTGTAGCATTTTGAAAGAAATTTAGTGGCGCACGTTTTTTGGGTGCTGCACTTGGGTCACGTAGGGTTGCCACTACACTTTCTAATTCTGAGACTTGCCTATTCACACTCTTTGCCCATGCTATAAAGTCGGTGATGGTAGGGGAAATGGTAGAGTAGTTCCCTTCTTTTTCTATTGCATAAATCTCATCTTCGACTGGAGAAATGAGGTGTGAACAATCTAAGGTAGATTCTTCACTTGTAATCCTCAGAACTCCAATAGGATTCTGAGTATTGTTAGGCTTGCCTCCAGACGGTATTGGTAGGCGACCGTCTTCAATCATGTCTTGAAGTACATGTTTTAGCTTGTATCATTTTTCTGTATCGTGTCCCTTACCTCTATGATATTCGCAGTACGAATTCTCGTCCCAAGACTTGGATTTCTTTTCTGGTTCAAGTGTAGGGCCTATGGGTCGAAGCTTGCCATGTTTTATCAATATCTTCAGAGCATTGGAGTAGGTATCCCCAATATTTGTGAACTTTCTTTATGGGATACTATTCTTTGATGGTTCGAGAAGGTTAACCTCATCAGTCTTGCTAGTAGAGCCATAAAAACGACTTGTTGAACCTTGATATCCACGACCTGCCGTTTTGGACAAGAGCCCTTTAGGGATGTCATCTTCGATCCTTGTTCCTAGTACGGTTAAGTCTTTGAAGGTCTTAATGTTTTGGTACATCAAATGATTTGCATAAATGGGATTTAAATTGTCCACAAATTTTTCCACGAGGGTAGCTTCATCTGGACGCTCGACAAGTTGGGTACTAGTCTTCCTCCACCTACTTAGGTAAGAACCTCTAAGGTGCGTATATTGACTTTGATCTCGGCATTATCCGCATATTGCTTAGCAAACTCGATCGCGGCATCATCCCAAGTTGCAATCTTCTTGTGCTCTAGATAATAAAACCATTGTTTCGGGATGGTGTCAAGAGATGAAGGAAATATCCTTAAGAACATCTCGGGTTTAATGCCTTTGATAGACATGTAATCCTTGAAAGCAATATGTGGTTCAAAGGGTTTTCATGCCCCTTTAATTTCGGGATATCCGTCATGTTGAAGTTGGTTGGCAATTTGGAACTCACGGCCTCATACTTGCGATTGTTTTCCCTATAGATATCATCCCCTTTGAGATACATCAGTTGTTCCTCCAAGTATTGGAGTCGTTTCTCAGTTGTAGTCGGATCTATGAGAGGGTTGACCTCTTGTGCTCCCACAACAGGTAGAGGATTTTCATTCGTGAAGTCATTCACAAAATCATGAAGTATTTCATTTTCTGTAGGAGGCAACCTAGTTTCTACGACAACAATTCCGCCCTCGATCGTGTTGAGGCGATTATTCACTTGGTCTTCGCTAGTTTGGAGACGGGTGAGCACGGCTAGGATTAGATCATTACCATTCGGTGGTTGTCCATTGACACTTGCGTGACTAGTTCCAGGCATCTTAAAAAACTGGATAAGAGATCGACGACAAATCAAAACACGATTGACCATTCTAGCACACTTACTCAAACAAAAGGTTTGACTTGTGTCAAGTGAGGTTTGAAGATATGACAAGGTTTGGAAATGTTGGTCCTAGTCAACTATAGTGTAGTTGTAGGAGTGGACTCGAAGTGAGGTTTTGAAATGGGCTTTGAGGCCCGAATTTTGACTCGACAATTGGACACAGTTTCGACTGGTTTTGCGCTAATATTGGCCCTTTTTTTTCGAAAAATTTTACATTAAAAGAGATTTTGATTTTACAAAATTCGTCATGGTTTCGTTTAGAAAATGGTTATCACATATGGTACAAGCATTTATACAGGTATTAAACGGGATGCTGAGTGCATTTAAAAGGGTTTTGGTTTAAAAGGTGGGTTGCCATACCGAACAATCAAACCCGGGGTCTGTGGAGAGGCTCGTACCAAACAGGAGTAAGGCCGATTCTTAGTCCATTTCCTCGAGTAGTGAAAGCCCTTGATACAAATAAGAGTAAGTACCATGGTATGGTTGAGGTCAATCGCTATCCATCCTTAGGCCCAAATAAGAATTTGGACCGTCTAGACGGGACGATTGGTCGAATGGGTTGGGTTGGGCCTTAGGAAGTCCGAATAAACGGTCTAGGAAGACCGAGTTATGAAAACCAACAACTGTCTTGTACAAACTATTCCCTAACATTGTTCAAGTTTCTTCCTAGCTACATGAAAGTGTATTAATCCCCAGCGGAGTCGCCAAACTGTGGACGCGGGCCCACGGGGGTCGCTCGGGTAGAAACGAGCAAGCTTTTGCATTTGTGGAGTCGCCACCAATTTATTGTGGAAATTGGAAACTGTTCGAATACCTCATGCCATGTCAAGACACAAAGTAGTGACATGAACACCAAGAACTCGTTACCCTTAGCATTCTATGTCTAGAATGACTCTCGTGGATGCCAATGAACACGGATGTTAACAAAGATCTGGAGTAAGGGGTGAGGGTACGTATTAGGAAGCTCTTTTGATCGAACACCTAATCCCGCCCGCCTCGATGGCGGCCTCTACTAATGATTAGGGAAGTTGTCTGTACTCGATATGTTGAAGGTTATATGCATGCAATGCAACATCCGATAAATTAATCCTAACATGTGAATTAAACTAAGTCGGTAAACACGTAGTTTAAGCATACAATTAGGTCAAAGTAGAAATTCAATGTTAATTACATGTGAGAGACATACAAGCAATAAATAATAAAGAATAAAAAAAACAATAATTGAAAATTACAATAATTACAATGAATTAATTGATTTACGTCGAAAATACATTCAAAACGGATAGTTTGAGAAAAAGAAAGAGAAAATAAATTAACGAACAAATTACTAGGCGATAATATGAGTAATAGTTAATTAATACGTAAGCTAAAAACTATGTCAAAGCAACAACGGAAGTTCAGGGGCAGAATTCAACCCGGAGCAAGCGCAGCAGTGCTGCGTCCTTTGGAAGAGGCGCAACACCTGCTCCGTCCTTTCCTGAGGTGAATTTTGGCTGTGAAGCCGAAATTGCATGTCGTTAATGCTCATTGGTGAATTAATGCTCGATTAATAATATTTGGCTCGGATAGAAGTGGTTTAATGGATTATTTACTTGTGAATTGGTCATAAAAACCGTAAAACATGAATATGGGCTAATTAGAACATATTAATTATAAGACTAATGATAAGATTAATAATGAATTAAATAAACTAATTAGGTTAACTAGATTATTAATGACGAACTAATGACGATGATGATAAATAACAGATGCAAATATACCAAAGATGAATTTCAGAGACTCAATATTGATGAATCGAACCTCTAAAAACCCGAATTGATTTTAATGACGAAAACCCGGAAATATGAATTAAAAGGGATTTAAGTTGGGAATTTAATGATGATAAATTAATAATGATTTACATGTCAAGATTATTAAGTTAAACTTATCGTGTTAATGAAATAAGAACAAGCAAAGACAAAGCAAAGAATAAACACGAAAATAACAGAAGACGAAGGAAGAAGAAGGAAAGTTGGAACTGCGGCAGCCTCAGGAAGAGGCGCAGCAGTTTCTGCACTCCTTCTCGACGTTTGTCTCCCGTTAATCCGTAAAAAGGGTTTGAATAAAGGTTTTATAAATCGGTTTTGAATATATTTTCGACGTAAATCTTACAATAATGATTACAAAAATAAAGTACAATAGTAAAAGATGGGATTTACACCCTCAGACTTACATGTTTGACGAAATGAGATTAACTAAGTTAACGTTTAGTGATGCTCGACTCGAATGTACAACAAAAGTGCCCTCTAAGAGGAAATTAAACAAAGTTGATTAAGTTGGAGTTGGTGAAATTGGTCGGTCATACAAAACGAGGCTGGTACTCAGAAGGATCCGAGCTTACGTGGTCGAAAGTTCAAGCACGTAGGCGCCAAAAAGCAAGAGCGTGGTCTTAGAATGCAAAGGGAGAAGAGAAGGGCGGACACTCGCGTGAAGAATATGAGGACCGAAGGTCTCAATATATACTAATCACGGAATTAGGGTTTAGGAAATGAGAGAAAGATCCGGAAACAACCGACTTATGTTAAACACGGAAACTTGGACAAAAAGAAAGCCTGGGGAAAAGGCGCAGCAGGTGCTGCGTCCCTTGGAAGAGGCGCAACACTTGCTGCGTCCTTTCCCCAGCGGTTTCCTCCTGCGTAAGAAAGCGCGTTTGACAGCCTGTCGTAATTTAGGCATAACTTTCTCTACAAGACTCGGATTAAGGTGATTTCGGTGGCGTTGGAAAGCTAAAAGAAAGATCTAGAACTTTTTGTGAAATAGGAATGACCCAAAAAAGTCGTTATCACCTCCTAAAACGGGCCTAAATGTCGGGTTGTCATTTTAGCTAAATTTTTTGGTCTAAACCATCCGGTAATCCGAACCACATTGGGCCGACTAATCCGGATTTCGGGGCATGTCCAAGGATTACGGTATTTAAACCCCTCCCAATCGCAGTTGTGGGTGATCGATCCGCAGACCTCCCTACCAAGCTAAATGAAATGCACATTTTGTAATGTAAACTTTAAGTTTAGCCCAAAGAAGTGAAATGAGACTCAAAATGAGATATACTCACAACATTTTATGACATCTTAACCTTAGGTAGACAAGCACATTGCTTTGACTCGGGATTTGACGGTTTTAGGAAATGAAGACGGTTTTTGACCCGGACTCCAAATGTACTCTAATTACTACCAAAACGACCGTAATGACACCTAGATGACAACTATGAGGTAGACACAAGTGTTTGAGCTATCACTTGACGATAAACTTACGAATTGTCATAAATCGTTCCGCGTACCAAACATGCGGCCCAATCATCACCGGGTGGCTTGCGGGAGGTGCAGAAATGAGGTATCTATAGAACCTTAACTTGCCGAAGTCGGTCGTAATTGAACACGTATCCCCTGGCAACAACAACTTTATGTTTCCCTTATAAATAGGACAGACGACAAGCCACCTTGCAATCGCCTTCGCGTCAGCTTTAATCAATTAGTGCACATACATTCACTACCTTTAATAAATTTCATAAGTAAAAAACGTGTATGATATGAATAATTATAAAGTAGCAGCTATTACCTTTTTCAGTGTTGAGAAGAACATCTGATCATCAACTACCTTCACCTCATCCTGTGTCATGGTGTTACTTGCTTCCTCTTCCGCATCAACGGCCTGATATCGATCATCGGCTCCCACCTCAGTCTCCTTTGCCATTTCCTTCTCCCTTACTATGTCATCCCCAACTTCCTTCTGTACATTAACACTTGTCCATATAACACGTACTAATTTTCCAAATCATATAACACACTGTATATAAGACATAAATATTATTACCTCTTTTTCTTCCTCCTCCTCTTCCTCCTCCTCCTCTTTCTCCTCCTCCCCTTCTTCCTTTATGACTTCTTGAATCATATCCAACTCTTTTTCTGATGGCTTTTTCCTAGTTTCCAACATTCTCAGCATCAACCTGGCTATTTTCTGTAGCTGTGTAGTAGAAGTTAATGTCAGAATATATAGTTATAAATTACGTTAGTTCAAATACAGTATTTATACGGTTGCCTTCTTGGAATTATCCCCACTCATCATTTTTCGAGTAGTTTTTCCAAAATACTTTGTGATACCAACATGCGTCGATACCCCTCTCACACAACCTGGATGCTCTGTTTTGCTGATTGCCCTAGCAAGAATGTCATCACGTTCTTCAGGCTTCCATTTTCCTTCCTGTACTTCTTTCTCACAGATCCTCTACATACATATAAAACCATTAAGCAACTCACAATTATATAACTCCGACCACCAGTGGTAGGAGTGATATATTTATTCAAACTTACAATTTTCTCTTTGATATCCTTATCATATTTAGTTTCTGTCTTTCCATTCTTAGGAGTGTGACCTTCCACCCAAGCGTCGTGACGACTGAATTTTTCAAACTTTGCCTACAATTCATTTATCACATTGATATCCTCTCAAAATATGTATGATTACTATGAACATATATAACATCCGACTAAAACACTTAATAGTCTAATACTATAAGAATTATGTACTTTCAAGTTTGGTCTTAACAAATCTATAACCACCTCGAGAGCCGTAAAAGACGGTCTTTTTTTTTAAATGTTCGCCTTGTTCCTCTCACTCATAGCCTTCATCAAATAAATTGTATCAAGAAACGTAAGCATGACCAAACACTAAACTAAGTATACTTCTTTACTTATTATTATTAAGTTACCTTAAACTTGTGAGACTGCCTATAAGCGATATATCTATCCCAATGGTCCTAACTGACATACGGATACTTCTTTTTTGGTGATTTCTTGTTCATCTCCCCGGTTTCCTTGTTGAACAAGTGGTTCTCAGCAATCTTTAACTTTCAAGATCTGAGGGCTTCCCCTATCTTTTTTTTTCGGTACTTATCATACTTTTCGGGGACAACGTAAGCTTACTGCATATATGATGAGCATAGTTGGTACAAGTGTTTCGGCTAATACACATATCAAGTAGTAACTTAATTTCAGCTAAAACATTTATTATTGTATATACATACCTTTATCTGTTTATTAGCATGGTGTTCCGTATTTTACTCAGTTCACTGATACACCGCATACCGAGAAGCACATACTGTCTTACACAACAACTAATCAAACTTGCAAAATACCCGGCATTCTCACCATATGGCAGCCCCATATCTTTATCCCATTGTAAAGGATTAGGTATCTTTGAATTTATTGCTTCTAGGGAAACCCTCTGACGCATTTGACCCGCAGTGTGTTGCAAATTATTCTCATCACCTAAGTCGTCGCCTGAAGTATTTCCATCGTTTCTTTTCCGCTTTTCGACCATATCTAAAACAGAAATTAATAAACAAATAATAACAATGCATACTTATAATAACAAACAAATCTCTAGAGAGGAGGGTTTATTACTTCTTTAAAGAGGAGAATTCCGATTGATCTGGCGGTGGCAATGGCGATGATGACGATGACTGCAACGACGATGGGGTAGGCTTGTGGTTGAGGGGAAGCTCAGTGTTTGAGGATATTATGTGGGGGAGGGAAAGCTTGGAGTATATATGTGTGAATAATACAACACTTGCAAGACCTTGTTTATTGGAAAGTAATAAACACGGTATAAAAAAACCGTTATATTTTGTTTCCAAACAGACTACGGTTTTGTTTGAAACCGTATTTGATTAGTACTATCTACAACGGGTTAGAAATAACCGTTGCCTTAAATATTTTCATTTTGCTTGATATTTCTGCCAAGAAATAAAGCATCATTTTTATATATGTAACAACGGCCTGAACCGATATAACTGTACAAACCCTGAACAACGGTTTAGGTATAACCGTTGTATTTAATAATTCATTTTGTTTGATTTTACCGGCAAGAAATAAAGCATCATTTGGTACGATTTTTCCCTAACCCGCCCGCTACAACAACAGTAAAAGTTTAAAACAACAGTTTGATATATAACAGCAAGACAATAATTACACATGACGTAAGATATCTTGATTGGATTGCTGATATTTTAACAGTCGTAGGGAAAATTTTTTTGATTTGCGAGTCTCTTCATTAACCCAAATACCTTCATCATGATCATCTCATGTATATATGTTTGGAATGTTAACATTTTCAACAGCATTACCAAATTACGATATAACAGTGTGATCAAGTCCTTCAATTTCGACGTTTTCATCATCTGGAATTCGGCGATGGCAAGATAGAATAATTGACCACTTCTTATCCATAGGATCGGTAACATAAAACACTTGTTTTGCTTATGATGCTAATATAAAAGGATCGTCCTTGTTTCCAACCTTGTCAAAATTTACTAATGTGAATCCTAAATCATCCTTTCTAACACCATTGTTGTTGTCAACCCACTTGCACCGGAATAGAGGTATCTCAAAATCCATGTAGTCTAAAACCAATATCTCTTGAATAATTCCATAATATTGCATTGTACCCAAAATGGGATTTTTATCCTTTGAACTAGCTATAAAAAGTTGCACGAGCATCAGGACCGAAAGCGAGATATCGTAGGCTGGTTAAGCAATCATCAATTGGGTTGTCATCATCGTAAATAGTATCCTTAAACCAGTCACTAAATTGCTTGTAATGCTCATTTGCATACCACCATTCATTCTTATGAGGGTGTTTTCCCTTAAGGTAACTCTGGTGTTCCATACTATAAGGCTGCACATGATCATCGTTAAAAAGAACGTATGTATGAGCTCTATGTCGCATGTCAGATGACATATCCTTGGAAACACGGCCCCTTACACCTTTTCCATTCATCCAGCCACTACGACGATTCGTAGGAGCTCCAATTAACTCATCCAAGGAGAGGTACACGTAACAATACGAAAGATCTTCATCGATAATTGCTTGCTTAGCAATACACCTCTCTGGACGATACCTATTAGATGTGTAATGTTTGTAAACTTTCATCAATCGTTCAAATGGGTACTGATATCTCAAATACACTGACCCGAGATACAAAACCTCCCGGACTAGGTGGACAATCAAATGAACCATGATAGTAAAAAATGAGGGAGAAAAATACATTTTAAACTGACAAAGATTGGTGACGAGGATGTCCTGCAAAGTTTCCGCTTCATCGGGATCAATGATTTTACTGTTGATTGATTTGAAGAAATAGCAAAATCTAATTATAGCATGTCGAACCTTTGGAGGTAGAATGGAACGAACGCCACAGCTAGTAGTTGTTGCATCAATGTAAGACAGTCATGTGACTTTAAACCAGTATGTTTTAGGTCCGGCAACGAAACAAGGCTTCTAATATTAGACGAATAGCCCTTTGGCACCTTAATACCATGCAAGCATTCACAAAACTCTTTTTTCTCCTTCTTTGAAAGAGTATGAGCTGCAGGCGGCAAAAAAAGTCCGATTTCCTTTTGTTTTAGCTGCCAGCTCGGGCCTAATACCCATCTCAACCATATCATCCCTAGCTGCCTTGTTGTCTTTTGTCCTACCCGAAATATTTATATTATCACAAACGTTCTTTTCAATGTGTATAAAATCTAGACAATGTCTAACCGGGAGGTCACGCCAGTACGGAAGTTTGGTAAAAAATATGGTTTTTTTTATAACCACGAGTAGACAACTTAGGTCCCTTCTTCCCATACGTTCTCTCAATATCTTTCACTTTCTCATACACTTCGTGACCATTCAAAATATGAGGACTCCCACGCTGCTCAGGACACCCATTAAATGCCTTGTGAAGCTTACGATAATAATGATCAGGGCATAACCATCGACGATTTCCCCTGTACACATGCTTGCGAGAATGCTTCAAATATTCGATTCAACATTCCCCCCCCCCCCCATAATTAGCAAGCCTCTTTCTCATGTACAGTATGTCCAAAAAGATCGTCGTACGCCGGAAAGTCAGTTATTGTACATAATAACATAGCTTTCATATTGAAACTTTCCTTCTTATAACCATCAAACACTGGTATCCCTCTTTCCCACAGAATCTTCAGATCATCTAGAAGTGGTTCCAAATACACATCTATGTCATTTCCAGGTTGTCGAGGGCCAGATATAAACAAAAACAACACCAGATACTTCCGTTTCATGCAAACCCATGGGGGCAAATTATAGATGGCCAACACAACTGGCCAAGTACTGTGTTGGGTACTCATGTTTCCATGGGGGTTCATTCCATCTGTGGAGAGCGCTAGACGCAAGTTCCTTGCTTCTTTGGCGAAGTCAGGATATTTAGAGTCAAACACTTTCCACTGTTGACCATCTGCTGGGTATCTTATGATAGGCTATCGTGTACCTATGAAAAGATAATTACCCTAGACACAAATTAATGTAGCAATAGGGGTCGAACACAAGGAGACGGGAATTGCGTTGTAAATAGCTATGAAAAGATTTCTATCAAGATCGATTTTGTTTTAAGTTTGTTTGTTGTTTGGTTGATGGCTAACAATTATAAAAATGTTAACTATATGATAAAAGGGAGTCTAGGGGAGTCGGGTCGCACATGCAAAGATAAATATATGATCATATTAAACTCGGTAATAATAATATTATCAATTGTTTAGGCTTAGAGACACCCACCTTACGGTATTAGTGTCAACCATAGACCCGGTCCTAAAGAAACTCTCGTCCATGACTAGGTCGTCCTACTACACATGCTTAGACTAATTCAATTCCGTGCCTCTCGACTTTTAGAACGAATGAACAAACTTAATCGATGAATAAGGGCTTTTAAACATAGATTAAACGTGACGTTGCAAACATGTGATAGAAACAATTAGACAATATTATATCAACCTAATTTAACATTTTATATATTTGATTTTACATGGCTTCCCCAGCCCCTAGACTAAGGAATTTAGCTACTCATAATGCAATGTAAACTATAAACTTTGTTGTAAGAAATGCTAAACAGACTTTTAGAAATGATATAAACTAAATGATATAACATGTAATAATAATAATGCTAATGTGATAATAATAAAGTACTAATGACAAACTATGCGATAACTAAAATAGAAATGTAAAGTAGTAAACTAGAAATAGAAATACCGTATGGAAATGAACTTGTAAGGAAGAACAAATAACCAAGTGAACTTGAATAAGAAATGCTTGTATAATAACTTGAATGTAGGACAAAATGTTGAAAGATTAAACTAAGGAAAGCTTAAACAATTTGTAAACTAAATATGAAATCTCATGAGAGAAATATTGCGTAAGGCTAATAATAGAGTGTATGAGACGTGAATAAGATGATCTCAAGCTTTGAAGTGCCTCTTATTTATATAGGGGAGGGGAGTGAAACGTAAGCTAAACCCTTGCTTGTCCCCAAGCAAGAAACCACATCCCATCAATTGCAATATCCCAAAACAAGCTAAGCATAATGATTTAGAAACCCGAAACAACATGGGCAAGGAATAAAGCAAAACATGGATGAGATTTACATGATGGCGTAGCATGGAAAACTCGAAATGAACCTTTAAGCTCTTGCATGATCTTTTGACTTATGGACTCTCACGGGGCACTCAAACTCATTTTGGTGTGAAAGGACAATTTTGTGAATAAACACTCAACTATCCTTGACTTATAATAATGTGCCCGCAATCTAATATGGTAATCAATCAAGACTAGTAAGCCAAAAACAATCAAATGCAAGCATGATAAAGAAGCCAAATGGGTAGGAAGAAGGCAATATGTAATGGGTAAGAAAGGGGAACAAATGAATTATGGATTGTGGAGCTAATGTCAAGCTAGCAACAACCAAATGTTAGGATGCTCAATCCCAATTCTAACCCAATTTGCAATTCAAATCATAAGAAAACTCTCCAAAATATGTGAAAAATGCATGAGAGTTTCTCGCATCAACTTCTTCTTCTTTTTTTATTTTCAATTCATACTTCTTTTTTTCATTTTCTTTCCATGCTTTTTTCCATTTCTTTTTTTCTCAACCTTTTTTTATTCTTTTCTCAATTCATCATTTTTTCCTCTTTCATGTTATTCTTTTTTTTTTTCTTTCTTTCTTGAGCATTAAGACCAAACTCACATGATATTCAAACTTTGAAACAAATCCCAATTGAGCACCCAAACAAGACCAAACAAAGCTACTAGCTCAACAAGGTAGGCAAATTATAATGTAGCTAAGAAAAATGTTTGTGAAGGGGTCAAGAAGGCAAATATATTCATGTGAATGGTTCCAAAATGCTATAACAAATGAATGCATGCTTAAAAAGAGATGACATGAGAACCATAGTTGTGTGTTTTGATGAAACACACACCATAACGAGACACCTATATTCACCTAAGAGAGACCGGATATGGATGCATCGGTCTAAAGAGGCTCTACCTTACCAATTTGTAGCTTGCCAATAGTGAAGATCAAGCTTACTCGGTTCATTTTCCATCTCCCACCTACTATGTCAAGACATCCCTATGTAGCCATTATCCCATCATGAAAGAATAAATCAATAGCTATAAGCTATCATTAGGATAAGCAAAGAGGAAAGTAGGCTATAAGCAAGTAAAAAGCACAAAATTTCTCTCAAAAATTTTCAATGGCTCAAAGCACAAAACAAGAAGGACTAGAGGTTATGTTTAATGGGTTGCAAGACCTAAACTAAAATGCAAAGCAAATAAAACTTACCCAACTTGCTAGCCTCCCCCCAAGCTAGCATGAATTTGGGGGACTTCTTCATCAATCAACTGAGAAAAGGGCCAAAAGTTGAACCCCTTCCTTCCTTTCTTCTTCTTACCACTTCCACTTGCTTCACCTTGTTGACCACTTCCACTAGAATCATCCTCTTGAAGAGGAGTGACATACTCACCAATATTTTGGCCACTACCAAGACCATCACCATAGCTACTATAACCACCATGCCCTCCATATCCTCCATGTAATACCTCAACTCCATAATCCGAACCACAAAAATCCGGACCGGGAGCATATGTAGTAAAAGTACCTGCATCATTGTTAGGAGGGGGAGTGGGAGTGGGAATAGGAGGAGGAAATACACCCGGAGGATAAGTATAAAATGAAGGGTGTGGCCCAAGTTAAGCAATAGAAGTGTAAGTTTACCTATCCGATAATGAAATCAACGAAAAGGTGAAGTAGATAGATGCATAGATACATCATAAACACCACCCAAGTTAAGCAATAAACTAATGATGAAGGCTATTTTTGCCGAATGGTAGTCTTAGGCGCTCAATAAAATACAGCGATCGATCCTTTGCAAGCAATTGGTACACCAATCAAGCAACATCGATCAATCTATTTTGGAAGTGTTGCTTCAAAAGAAGTTCTTATTATCCCACATTGGTAGAATAATCGTTGGATTGTTGGATGTATTGGAATTCTATGTGGTTTTTGCACAATTTCCAAGTCTAATAGTTCAGTCTTCTATGCTGACTATTGTGGTTTTCCCATACGGATTACTCAGTCTTCTAAACTGAGTGTTGTCTTCTCCATGTTGTGCGGTCTTCCAAAAAACAATTTACAAGACGATATTTAATACGCCTCTAAAATCCTTCCTTATGTACCTATAAATACTACCTATTTTGTCATTCCAAAACACACAATACATTCTCTCATCTACTCTTTCTCAATCTATTCCTTCTCTAACATGTTTCTTTCATAGCTGATTTTGGCAACGTTCTGTTAGTAATTCTCAATCTGAGTCTTTGTCGTACACCTTAGACTCGGAAGTCGTGTAACCCTGAGAAGTTGGTTGCTAAGAGGCCGTGTGTATCGAACGGGGCAAATTCAACTTTAGGGCAGTGATTCCATCACGCCACGACATTTTTCTCTTCAAGTTCTGTAAGTTTATTTGTTCATTGTTTGTCTAATAGTCATACCGCCTACAGTCTAAAGTTGAATTTGAAAATTTTTCTGCTCGTTAATTTTTTTTTTTTAAGGCGATATGACTATGTATGTTTCTGCTCGTTCGTCACCAAAGGTCGAATTTATTATACAATCTCTTATCATGGTGATTTTTTTTTATGACGTATCAAGTTCTTGTTACTGATTATATAACATGCCATTTGTTTGATATGTGAACATTTTGTGTTTCTTCTATGCATGACTCTCGTAATGACTGACCCACCTTCTTTTTATTAAACATTTTTGCTTAAATTGATGGTTATCTTTATATTGATGTTGCTACGGTATGGCTAGTAGAGTAGTAAACTAATTCTCCGTACAACTTTTTTAGTTTACCTTTGAGAATTATTTGGTCAAAGATTTAATTTTGGTGGTTGGTAAATGGAAAGTGGTAACATGTTTATATTCCAAGTTTCGATTAAATCTTGATAATGATTTAAAAGTTGGATCTATATGCTTTCGTACTCGTAAATACTGGTATATATTTGTGAAAATGGAGATATAGCTTTGCACTATATTTAATTTCTTAGTGTTGGTAAATTTTCTTTCTAAATTGTACCTCTGTACTCTATACATGTCATAAAAATTGATGTGAAGTGTTGAGATAAGTACTACTTGTACATGTTGGGAGCATAAATTATGAAACTCACCTTTTGATCTTTCATATGCTCAAAATTTGTTATTCAAACCAATTCAAGCACATGGTTTCATTAGTGATCTGTTAATTGGTGGCAACTATTTGTATCAATGCATATCACTGTTAAATTCTCGTTAATGCCATGTGATAATTATTAATTATGGCTTGGCATCACTAGTCATGTGTGAGTATTCTTGTTAATGGACATTTTGCGGGTTATGCATTTTTCGGATTGTATATAACTATTTAATGTGCTTAAATGATGATCTATAATGACGGTTTTTTCTTAGTTGGTGTGTTTACTAATGGCATGATTGATAGAATGTCAAAAATTAGATAACTTTAAATGTTGTCATTTATTTATGTACTATATGACAACATGTGGGGGAAGTAGTATTATTTGAATAAACGTTCTTAAAGTTTTATCTATCCTTAAAAGTGGTGAAGAGTGTATTCCTATATGACAATATTGATCTTTGGTGACATGTTTCAGAAAGGGTCGTTTTTGTTTATCATCTTATGTCATCTGGAATGTTAGCCTTGAGCAAATGATATTGACCATTATCGCTTAGTTAAGGCTTTGAGTAAGTTGTGGATTGTGGGGGCGTCTAGTGAAGGTATGACTATCTTTAACTTTGTCATAAGACAATTGAATTTTAGTGTTGAAAGTGGTTATAATGACAATTACATGGGAATGGTAGATAGATGTGAATACTCTGATTTTGAGTTTGTATAAACATGTTTCTCCGATTAAAGATTTATGACTGGTTGTTTGGTAAAACATGTGTTCGAGTAATTACTTGTATTTGGTTTAAATGCTTATATTAAATCAAGAAAGGGTAAAAGACGCATAATCTATATTTATTTGGTTTTGATTTTGGCGATGTTTCTTTAACGGATGTTATTGGTGATAATTGGATCACTAATATATGAGTTATTTAAGATGTATTCTTGAGTTTATACATGACAAGATGAAATTGGTGGAAAGGTTGTTACATTCATATATATATATATATATATATATATATATATATATATATGATGTTTGTATGCGTTGTGAGAGATATGATATAACCTATGTCGTTGTTATAAGTAGATGGACACCATGGTTTTTTGTAAGCTAATCCATGAAAACAATTGTATCTTTGGGAATGAGTTTGCATTTTCATTGAACGTCGAATAATTATGATATTTATTTGACAAACGGTGTCTTTTATAATGTTATATCATGCAAGTTATAGATGCATAACTACATTGTTGAATATGTAATGGAGTATGAATATATTGTGAAGAATTTGCAGGATAAAAAGCTGAATGGCTAAGTGGTTGTATTCCTTGTGGGAATATTTTGACTCCATTAATTGTCATGCATCATAATCTGAAGCATCAGGTTTTTTGGCAGATTATCAAGAGTGATGGATAATCTGATCGGATAATGGGTTCACAAAGGTTGTGAATTGTAAGTGGACAGTGAGATCCCTTACACAATGTGATATCATGATAGTACGTACGTAAATTGTAAAGAGGATATTGAGATCCTCCTACCAATGGCCATGGTAGAAGTTGGTGTTGGTGGCACCACAAGGAATGAGTTTAAAGCCTATCAGGAGTGAATTGTGACGGGGCTCCCCCACTTGGGTTTACCAAGTTCAATGGATCAAACGAAGTCACGAAGATCTCATGTTGTAATACTACTACCATTCCTATTTTAATAAAAGTGATGTAGTATTCTTTCTATATATTGAGCTCTATTTCTGTCATGTGAGGAAGGTTGAGCTATGCTCTTAATAAATCCATAGTCCTTGTTTAAGGATGGTTTGTGACAGTCAAACCTGATGGACTTACCTATGTGAATGTGGGGGAAATGCCCTACCCCCTATGAGGTTCTTAGGCTTTAGGACCTCTAGAGCGTTCACGAGATCCCAGGCATGTGAGGGGCACCTTTTATGACATTTCGCGAGGACGAACACAGATTCGAATGCAGGTTTGTGCGCAGTTATCCGTTACAAACCACCGTGGAGAGTCCAATGCCGAGAGCAACTCGATACGGCTGTAGCAGATAATTGTATGCACTGGGTGACAATTCAATTCCTCAGGAACATTGTCATCTTAAGACTTGTGTTTCGTTGCCTTATATCAGCTATTCCTTTTCTCTTCTTTTGAATCATGTGGGGGATTGTTGGAAGTGTTGCTTCAAAAGAAGTTCTTATTATCCCACATTGGTAGAATAATCGTTGGATTGTTGGATGTATTGGAATTCTATGTGGTTTTTGCACAATTTCCAAGTCTAATAGTTCAGTCTTCTATGCTGACTATTGTGGTTTTCCCATACGGATTACTTAGTCTTCTAAACTGAGTGTTGTCTTCTCCATGCTAGTTGCGCGGTCTTCCAAAAAATAATTTACAAGACGATATTTAATACGCCTCTAAAATCATTCCTTATGTACCTATAAATATTACCTATTTTGTCATTCCAAAACACACAATACATTCTCTCATCTACTCTTTCTCAATCTATTCCTTCTCTAACATGTTTCTTTCATCGCTAATTTTGGCAACGTTCTGTTAGTAATTCTCAATCTGAGTCTTTGTCGTACACCTTAGACTCGGAAGTCGTGTAACCCTGGGAAGTTGGTTGCTAAGAGGCCGTGTGTATCGAGCGGAGCAAATTCAACTTTAGGGCAGTGATTCCATCACGCCACGACATTTTTCTCTTCAAGTTCTGTAAGTTTATTTGTTCATTGTTTGTCTAATAGTCATACCGCCTACATCTATTATGGCGATTAAGCAACATCGATCAAACTATAACGGTGATCAAGTAACATCGATTAAACTATTACGGCGATCAAGCAACATCAATCAATCTATTACGACATTCGAGCAACCCAGAAAGATGACGATCATTAAGTGTGCTAGAAAAAGAATTTTTTTGTGAGAGTATATGGATGAGATTGAAATCGTGGAGAAATTTTTTATGTACAATAGATTCGTTATGAAGGATGATTGTGTAAATGAATTAGTGGGTGGTTAATTAGGTTAATTGAAAGTTTCAGTTTTCACAGCACCAGTTACGCATTACTTTACTCTAGAGGTGATCATGGGCCGGGCCCAAGCATTAAATTAAGCTCAAGTGTGCGGGTCGGGCTGGGTCGGGCTACAAGTGCGGGCCTATTTTATTGGCCCAAACCCGGCCCATGCGGGCTAAATATTTTTCCTCTTGAAATAAGTTTAGAAATCTCCATTATGAAGTTAGATACTTTGTATATTTGTTATCAAAATTTTCATATAGAATTATGTGATTTTTTCGAGTATTGTCAATTAAGAAGTAATAACTTAGTGTAGCTTTTATGAACCTACTTCTTGAGGTGACTCATACAAACTAAATGCACAATTTTTAGTAGTGTAATAATATATTTTAGTGCGGTCCTCACTCATGTATGTTGTTGTAGTGTTGTAATTGATTCGATATTTGTTGTTCTTTAGGCTTAAAAACATTGACTTAGCACGCCGATAATGGTAAACAATTTATCGGCACTAGTGTGATACAAAATCATTAGCTCATTTTTTATCATATAAATACTGGTAAAGGAAAATACTAAGCCTTATCAAACTAATACATGTAGACAAGTGACTACGGCTTATTTACAATACAACAATTAATTGATTAATTATTTTACTAAATTTTGCATATGTTCGGGCCGGGCCGGGCCAAAATTCGGGCCGTAAAGGCGGCCCAAACCCGGCCCTATTATATTGAATCGGGCTATGGGCTTCGGGCCGTGGGCTTTTCGGGCCTAAAATAGAGGTCCAAGCCCGGGGAAAAATCGGGCTGGGCCGGGTCGGGCTAGCGGGCCTGGGCCATATGATCAGCTCTACTTTACTCGTACACTATTACGTACACCGTACGTAGGTGTGTATTTTATACAGTTAATTTACCATAGCTTGACACATCAGCAAAATATAGTATATTGGCTTTTGCTTTAATAGTATTAATGATAGGGCATGACACTCACACTAGCACCTAGGTCTCAAAGGGCCTTATAAATGGTATATGTGCCTATAGTGCAAGGAATAGAATAGCTAGCGGGGTCCTTAAGTTTCGGGGGAGACTTATTTTGTAAGAGTGCACTACACTCTTCGGTGAAAGCAATGGTCTCAACCTTATTGAAGGATCGCTTCTTTGAGAGGATTTCCTTTATAAACTTTGAGGAGGAAGGGACTTGGGTAAGTAATTTAATAAATGGGACGGTGACTTGCAAATTCTTACAAACTTCCAAAAACTTACCAAACTTACCTTCCTCCTTGTGCTTTGCTAGGAGATGGGGAAACGGTTGATCGAGGCCATTTGGTGTTCACAATTAAGCATATGTGGTCGTTGGTCAATGGTCGATACAAAACACAATTTATACTTCACAAACAACTCTACAATTAGTAAAGGGGCAAGTAAAGGTCGGATCCCAAGGGACGGGTATTGAAAAACGAAGATTTCTATTGCTACTAGTGGTGTCTAGGGGTGTCACAAGTTGGGTTGATGTAGAAGGTTACTAAACTAAAATAGCAATGAAAATAAACTAACAAGGTAAATGGAATAAGGGTGTAAACAATTGATTAAAAGCACTAGGGTGTCATGGGTTCATAGGGGATTCATGGGATATGATCATACAAACATGTTCTCAAATTATAAGCAAGCAATTATTGTTGTGATGGATTGAGTTGGGTTATATCTTACAATCCTAGGAAAGTTTGGGTCCCGGAGCCGAATCACATAGATTGTACAACACCTACAAGTCGACTTAATCTTTCCTACTTAACACATGCATGATCTAACAAGACTCGAGTTGGGTTATGTCTTACAAGTCAAGTTGAAGAGATAGTAGATGATAATAAATGCAAGGATTCATAGGCTTAGCATTTCATCAAACATAACATGTGCATGTATTAAGATCAAAACAAGCAAGCAAATAAGATATGAAAGCATATTGATTTAAGCATGAATCATTCCCCATGTTGGTTTCCCTAATCACCCATTAAACCCTAGCTAAGAGACTACTCACTCATTATCATATTGATCATGCTAGAAAGGTTGTCAATCATACTAACATAATGAAACATGATGAATAAATGAAAGTAATTAGCAATAATTAAAAAGGGATTAAGAGATTATACCTACTAATGATTCCAATAATAAAGCAAGAATAATAGAAGTACTTGAATCCTAGATTGAGAGGTTGTCAATCTCCCAATAATAACCCAAATAATCTTCAATTACCCAAAATAAAGTAAGAACAAGAGAGAGATTAAGGAACTAAAACTTGGATTAAAACTTGATTAATATTTGATTACAATATTGAAGAGAGATTTGATTGATATTAGCTACACTAATTATTGATAAGAAGAACATGCTCCTCTAATTAGACTAATGGGGTATTTATAGTGAAAATTAGGGAGGATGCATTAGGGTTAACTAAGGGTTAAACTAGTAATTACACTTTTAAGTTGAGCAAGGAGACTCCGGTATTCAATGAGAGAAGGGCGTCTCCATTTTGTAACTTGAAGGACGAAACCATGTTTAGATTGTGATCCGAGCGGATGGAGGTCGAGACGGACGGATGGGGCATGGACGATCCGAGCGGATCAAGGCAGAAGACGCTCGGATTGGGCCTGGGGGATCCGAGCGGATCTTGGGTAAGGACGCTCGGATTGAGCTGGGCGGACGGACGGATCATGGATGATCCGTTCGGATTCTTCTACAGCGTCATTCCTTCTTCTTTTCTTCCCTTTTCTTCATAGAATCCTTGGGGATTTCCTTGGGGACTCAAGGATCCTTTCTCAACATTGATCTTCTACTTAGCTATGTACAAAGGCCTTCTAGTCTTGTCTCTCCTTGATGCTTGGTCATTGAATACGATCCATTTAGCCTCGTTTTGCCATGAAAATGCAAGATTCTTACTCCTTTCCTACCAAGGGATCAAAATCTCAAAGAATATGCAAAACAAAGATCTAAAGATAAGAAATGACCCAAATAGGCACTAAAAAGCATGGAAACAATGGTAATTCGGGGCTAAATATGCGCCAATTATGGTCGCATCAAATATCCCCAAACCGAACCTTTGCTCGTCCCGAGTAAAGAGGTGACAAAGACTAGGACCAATACTAACCTAACCTAATAATAATAGCCGATATGAGACAATTAGCGGGTCTCACTCCGCCCTTCAACTCACAACAAGACAACCATGAGGTAGGATGCCTTCTTGCAAGGCAAGGTGGGTCTTGCCAAAATGGCGACACATCCAAACATTAAGCACACAAAATCAAGTAATGGATGCATCTACAAAAGAATAGCCACTTTCCTCATCTAAGTGGCGGAAATTATCTACAAGGGAAGCAATTCAAGGGTACACAATCCTTCATAGATGCAATTTGTTCAAACTACTAAGCCTAGAAGGATACCAATAAATCACCTCCAAAATGTGTCAAGCTAGGGTACCTTTGTCCTCAATCGTTAAATGCTTTTGTCAAGAGTAGACTCCCTATGGTGTTAGAAACACTGGAGGATCGCGGAATTCCCCCTCTTGCCTAGACAAGAAGAAGGGTCGTCCCCTCTCTACCATGCACAAAAATGGATACGATGGATAAAGGGATCAATAGATATTTGAGTTTCATTTTGGGAGTTTGCTTTTGTTTTTGTTTTTCCCCCCAATTTCTTGTGGTATATAACATTTGAGAACACTTTCTTTGCCATTTCTTTTTGATTTTTGGCATTTCAATACTTGACAACTTTTTTTTTTTTTGCATTTCTTTTTGAACATTTTCAAAGTCACCCCAATTAGTAACGAGGGTGCCTTGTATTTGAAGCTTAGGAGTTCTATTTTTGCTCCTCTTTTCATTTGATGCATTTTTGCAAACTTTTTCTTTTCTTTTCATTTCTTTGAACTCAAATTGATTTCTTTTTGTGCCCATTCCCTTTTGTTGACAAAAATGTGGTAGAACATGGATGAATGATAGAAGTATGCATGGTTTCAAGGGTCACCTTGGAATAAACGGTAGCCAAGGAGTTATCACACCACAAGGTACTCTTGACTAGGCCTTAAACCATGGGTCAAAGGATACTAGCATGACACATCCTAGGGTGTTTTACAAGTATTCTAACAAGCAAAGTCTTAAGAATAAAAAGCATCTACTAGGGCCTATATACACTTGTCAAGCTTCCCAAGTAGACGGTTTCGCAAAATTTTTCTAACATGCAACTATATGCCATGATGCAACTAACATATAAACATCCTAATGCGAATGATTCTACCAACTAGTATGCAATATAATCTAAATGCAAGTCCTAAGTTCACATTGTTTTTACCGCATTAATCAAAATAAAGCCACATAGTCATTAACATAAAGAGGAAAAAGGAGATTGGAAAGATCATACCATGCGGTCTTCAATATCCTCATGTCTCGGATGTGGCGTAGTCGATCAAAGTGAACAAGGATGAAACAAACAATATATGCAAGACAATATATACAAAGGAAATGAGCTTGTTTTTGGTTTTTCAATTTTTCAAATTTTTATGATTTTGAAATTTTTCAATTTTTATGGTTTTTGGATAAAAGTTAAGTGTTAGAATTCCCATCCCCACACTAATATGGGCATTGTCCTCAATGGCCAAAATGATGGAAATTATGCAAGGGTGATGCATGATTTCTATGCTAAATGCAATTCTACACTAAGCTATACTACATGATGCATGATTTTTGTTATGACGGAGAGGATAATTTAAATTACCTCCCGTTGCGTATGCATTAACTTCCCCAAACCAAGTAAGACACTATTGCTAATGTCGAGACATGGGGGAGTTCATGCACATGCTATGCATGAGACTAGATTGTCATTTTGGATTTTCAAAAATGGGAACAATAAAGAACACCTCAAAGGAACCGAGGTGTGAGTCCTTTGGTGTTGCTAGGACTAAACCAACAATGATCAAAATGAAATGAAATACAAAGAGATATAGACAAACCGTGGGAGAGTAGGAATCTCCAAGGCTAGTCTTCCATCATGCTACTATCACCATCACTTCCCTCATGAGAAGTGGTCTCATTGCCACTTTCCTTGGCACTTTCTTCATTGCTTTCCTCATCATCATCTTCACCATCTTCACCATCCCTTTCTTCATCTCCACTTGCTTCTTCCTCAATATTATCATCAATCTCCTCATCATTTCCAACAACCTCATTGCCTTCCACCACATCCCTTGATGCACCCGGAAATAAGGCTTCTCTATCCGCCCAACTAGGCAAAGGACAAGATGGATCAAGGAGTCCTTGCTTAGCTAGATGTAGGAGGGGAGGATATTGAGCCAAATAAGCATTTTTCCGATCTTCATAAGCTTGCTTGTGCATGGCTTGCATTAGAAGAGTGACATAATCTTTTCCAATTTCAACTCCTTGCGGTTTGAACTCTTCATAATCATAGGGGTAAGGTGGTATAACAATGGAAGAGGAGGGAGTTTCATGATCACCCTTTTGTTGTTGAATGATGTACTCGGCTTCTTTGGTTAGGGGAAGTAAATAGTTGGTCCGGTGGACACTAAGACGGCAAATCTTTGCGGGTAAAGTGAATGAACGAGCCTCACTAGTAAGCCACCCATACTTGGTATCAAGGGGATTGTGAGCAACCCACTTAAACTTGTTAATCAAGGTGGACATATCAATAAGATGGCCACCATCCTTAGCCTTGTACTTGTTATCCTTATTGAAATTAGGATCAAAGTGCTTGGCTAGGACCGTGACAAGGCCGCCATTAACAATTACGGTTTGACCCTTCTTCCCACTATCTACATGAAGCCATCTATCAACCAATAGCCTCAAACAATTGTAAGGCTTGGTGTGAATTCTTCCAATATTCAAGGTTGATTCAAGGAGAATAAAATCGAGCCCCGTGAAATGATTGGTGTCTCTTCTAGCAATTATGGTATTTCCCACAACTTTGTGCCAAACTCTTATGCCCGGATGATGGACCAAGAGAGCACGACAAGCATGAAAATCTTCATATTTCTTCCCGGAGATTGCCTCCCAAAGAGGCGCGGGATCGTACTTACCATATTGCTTATAGAATTTATGTGCATCGCTAAGACCCAAAATTGCACCCAATTCCGGAAAGGAAATGCGTCTACTAGTGTTAGCTAGACGAAACTCAATATTTTCTCTATTCTCAACCTTTGTCACTTTCAAGGAACTTAAAAATTCCAAGACAAGGGAGGGGTATGTTACTTCTTTCATTTCAAACAATTTCTTCAAACCCATGGCATTGAAAAAGACTCTTGTTTGTTCAAGGACACCTAGCTTCTCTAAGGTTTTTTCACATATGAACTTGACACCACCATTGCCAAAGCTTTCTTTGTTTGTAGAGCTTTTTGCCTTTGAGAGAGAGCCTTTGCTTTTGGTGCCTTTGTTGCTCCCTTTGTTCTTGCCATTTGATGAACAAACCAAGTAGAGAATCAAAAATCTTCAATTTGTAGAATGCCCAAATCGATTTTGAAAGTGAAAGGCTTTGCCTTTATGAGAGCAAAAATCGACTCAAAGGGTGAAGATTTTGTGCTTGGTTTTGATTTTTCTTGAAGATGGAGTGATTAATTTGATGTTTGAAGGATGGTTTGATTTTGTTTTGGTGATTTTGTTGAGGGTTTTTGTGTTTGAGATGGAGAGGATGAGGGTTTTGGTGTTATGAGTAGTGTTTATGAATGAATGAATGAATGAATGAAGGTGGGGGGTATTTAAAGAAACGAAAATCTCGAAGATGCAGGCACGATCCGTGCGGATTAGGCGCAATCCGCTCGGATTTTCAAGCTTCAAATTTTAAAAATCCCGCCTAAAGACGGGCGTCTCCCGGGAAAATCCGCTCGGATTTTTATTGAGGACGGGCGTCTCTTGGGAAATCCTGACGATTCTCATCCGAGAGATTTTTCTTGTTTTTCTTGACTTTTAAGACGGGCGGATTTTACCGAGACGGACGGATCCTGGGAGACGGGCGTCTTTCCGAAATCCGCTCGGATTCCTTAACAGACAGAATTCTTCAATATTTGCACAGCCCAAGACGGCGTCTTCTCGGTGGACGCTCGGATCCTCTGCAGACGACGGCGGATTGTCGAGAATCCGCTCGGATTCTTCCTTGATTACACGGATCCTTGCGCAAACCCATTCCTTAACATTCTTTCTTTCTTTCTTTCAAATCTTGTGTTCTTCATTGTGGGGGCACTACTAAGGCGTGAATAGCCTAGGCAATTCCCATCCCCACACTAAGGTAAATCACTACAAATCAATTAAAATCATTAGTCCCTCCCTCACTTCTCTCTTTTCATGACAATTATTTTGATCAAGGTAAATAAAATCCAAAAATGACAAAAATGCAATGCAAAAATTAAATGTAAGTTAGGGAGTTAGAAATATTTACAAGTGGTGGTTTAGGGAGGACTCCACCAAACTCTCATTCTTGATGAGATGTCAAGGAGGCATGTTCAAGGTGTTGTTGATGTTGCTCAACACCTCGAAGAAGTAATTAAAAGCTTGTTCATTGTTGTGGTAGAGGTCCTCAATAGACCGTGGCTCTTGTTGTTGATCATGATCGATGGCATGTCCAATGTAGGGATTAAAGATCCCTTCAAATTCGTCGTCCCAAAGACCACAAACTTCATTGAGTTGATCATTGAAAATCTCTTGCTTGGATGGAGACAACTCTCCCAATTTCTTCGTTTGGCCAATGAGGCCATCTTCTTCTTCCTTGGTTGATTTTGATGAGCTTTGCGAGCTCTCCTTTTCATAATTCACTTGCTCTTTGAATGGAGTATCTTCAACTTTCTTCTTCCATTGGAGTTCCGATCTCTTCTTCTCATCTTTGCGGCTATAATGATCAATCATGAAACATGGCTCATGCAAACGAGGAGCTCTCATGGTCTTGTCAAGATTAAAAGTTATGCTTTCATCTCCTACCTCTAAAGTGAGCTCTCCATGTTTCACATCAATTACCGCACCCGCGGTGTGTAGGAAAGGTCTTCCTAAGATGATTGGAATGTTGGAATCTTCCTCCATATCAACAATGACAAAGTCCACCGGAATGAAAAACTTCCCAATTCGCACGGGGACATCTTCCCATATCCCTAGCGGTGTCTTCGTCGATCTATCGGCCATTTGAAGAGTGATGTTGGTACATTTGAGCTCTCCCATTCCCAACCTTTTACTCACCGAGTACGGCATGACACTCACACTAGCCCCTAGATCACATAAGGCTTTGTTGATCGTTGTGTCGCCAATGGTACACGGTATTGAGAAGCTTCCCGGATCCTTTAACTTTGGAGGTGAATTCCCTTGAAGAATTGCACTACTCACCTTAGTGAAGGCGATAGTCTCAAGTTTCCGGATTGACTTCTTCTTTGTGAGGATATCTTTCATGTACTTTGCATAGGCCGGAACGTGATTGATTAATTCCGTGAAAGGAATTGAGACTTCTAGGTTCTTTACAATTTCCATGAACTTTCCAAGTTGATCATCAAATTTGGGCTTGGCTTGACGACTTGGAAAAGGAAGTCTAATCACAATGGGCTCCTTTTCTTTGGTTTTGTCTTCATTTTTCTTTGAACTTTCTTCTTTTGATGATTCCCTTTCTTTGGGACCTTCCACCACAACTTCATTCTCACTAGCTCTCACAACTTCATCCTCAACTTGCTTCTTCGGGGCTTCATATCTTGTACCACTTCTCAAGTGAATGGCACTAACCGTTTCATGTCTAGGGGGGTTACCTTGAGGTGGTAATTGCCCCTTTTGTCTTGATGAGCTTGAAGATGCTAGTTGGGTCAATTGTGTTTCCAACATCTTGGTGTGAGCTAAAATGTTGTTGATGGTGGTATCCTTTGCTTGGCTATCCTTTTGCATTTGGGTGAAGAATTCTTGTTGATTTTTTTGCATTTGAATGACCGCTTTTTGGACATCAAAACTTTGGTCATTGTGGTGATTGTATGGATTTTGATTTTGGTAGCCTTGGTTTTGATTGAAAAAGGGTCTTTGATTTTGATTTCTCATGGGTGGTGGAGTGTATGTAGTTTGAGGGTTTTGGACATTTTGGCTCTTGTATGAGAGATTTGGGTGGAACTTGGTGTTTTCATTGTAAAAATTTGAATAAGGGGTGCCACTTTTGTAAGCTTGGAAAGCATTGACTTGTTCGGTCGTTCCCCTACATTCACTTGAGTCATGGCCCAAGGTTCCACAATTCTCACATATCCCGCTTGGGATTGATGAGGATGCCGTCATGGCATTGACATGATGCTTTGATGATTTTGAGCTTTCCTCAAGTCTAGCCATAGCTTGTTCAAATTTCAAGTTGATTGTGTCAATGTGAGCACTAAGTTGAGCACCCAATTGAGTAACGGTGTCCACTTCATACTTTCCTCTAGTAGCCTTGCGAGGCCTACTATATTGCGAATTATGGACCGCCATTTCCTCAATCTTGTTCCATGTTTGATTGTCATCAACTTCGGTGAACATTCCATTTGATCCCATATTGAGGATGTTCCTTGAATCTTCATATAAACCATTCCAAAATTGTTGCACTAAAAACCATTCGCTAAGTCCATGGTGAGGACATGAGCGACAAACACCTTTGAACCGCTCCCAAGCTTCATACAAAGACTCTTCATCCCTTTGCTTAAAACTCGTGATTTGAGCTCTTAGCATATTGGTCTTCTCCGGTGGGTAGAATTTTTTGTAGAAAGCGAGAGCTAACTTCTTCCAAGAATCTATTCCAAGGGTGGTCTTATCAAGGCCCTTCAACCATTGCTTTGCGGTCTTGCCGATTAACGAAAAAGGAAATAAGACCCATCTTATTTGGTCTTGAGTCACGCCCGTTTGAGAGATAGATTCACAATAATCACAAAATGTTTCCATATGAGAATGAGGGTCCTCACTAGGCATTCCCCCGAATTGGCTCCTCTCAACTAGTTGGATGAAGGCGGACTTGGCAATAAAGTTTCCGGTAAGATGTTGTGGGGTAGGAGTACCGTTTGGTAGATCCTCCTCGGTGGGTATAGAGTGTGACGAGAATTTAGGCATTGTAGGTGGATTTTGTGTGGTATTGTTTAATGGGTTCTCTTCTCCTTCTATTGCGAAAGGATTGATAAACTCACTAGTGGGTTGAACAACTTCACCAACACCTCCCAAATTCCTCCTAACAAGTCTCCTATTATTCGTCAAGGTTCTTTCGATTTCACGGTCAAAAGGTAACAAATCTCTTTGTAACCTTCTAGACATGCAAAATATCAAACAACTAGAAAACAATTAGAACATTCCTTGAGGAGTTTTACTTCCCCAAGGCGAAAAAGACACAACTAAAAATAACAAAAGAAATCTAAAATCAATTAAACACCGTCCCTAAAACGAACGGCGCCATTTTTGATCGAGGCCATTTGGTGTTCACAATTAAGCATATGTGGTCGTTGGTCAATGGTCGATACAAAACACAATTTATACTTCACAAACAACTCTACAATTAGTAAAGGGGCAAGTAAAGGTCGGATCCCAAGGGACGGGTATTGAAAAACGAAGATTTCTATTGCTACTAGTGGTGTCTAGGGGTGTCACAAGTTGGGTTGATGTAGAAGGTTACTAAACTAAAATAGCAATGAAAATAAACTAACAAGGTAAATGGAATAAGGGTGTAAACAATTGATTAAAAGCACTAGGGTGTCATGGGTTCATAGGGGATTCATGGGATATGATCATACAAACATGTTCTCAAATTATAAGCAAGCAATTATTGTTGTGATGGATTGAGTTGGGTTATATCTTACAATCCTAGGAAAGTTTGGGTCCCGGAGCCGAATCACATAGATTGTACAACACCTACAAGTCGACTTAATCTTTCCTACTTAACACATGCATGATCTAACAAGACTCGAGTTGGGTTATGTCTTACAAGTCAAGTTGAAGAGATAGTAGATGATAATAAATGCAAGGATTCATAGGCTTAGCATTTCATCAAACATAACATGTGCATGTATTAAGATCAAAACAAGCAAGCAAATAAGATATGAAAGCATATTGATTTAAGCATGAATCATTCCCCATGTTGGTTTCCCCTAATCACCCATTAAACCCTAGCTAAGAGACTACTCACTCATTATCATATTGATCATGCTAGAAAGGTTGTCAATCATACTAACATAATGAAACATGATGAATAAATGAAAGTAATTAGCAATAATTAAAAAGGGATTAAGAGATTATACCTACTAATGATTCCAATAATAAAGCAAGAATAATAGAAGTACTTGAATCCTAGATTGAGAGGTTGTCAATCTCCCAATAATAACCCAAATAATCTTCAATTACCCAAAATAAAGTAAGAACAAGAGAGAGATTAAGGAACTAAAACTTGGATTAAAACTTGATTAATATTTGATTACAATATTGAAGAGAGATTTGATTGATATTAGCTACACTAATTATTGATAAGAAGAACATGCTCCTCTAATTAGACTAATGGGGTATTTATAGTGAAAATTAGGGAGGATGCATTAGGGTTAACTAAGGGTTAAACTAGTAATTACACTTTTTAAGTTGAGCAAGGAGACTCCGGTATTCAATGAGAGAAGGGCGTCTCCATTTTGTAACTTGAAGGACGAAACCATGTCAGACCGTGATCCGAGCGGATGGAGGTCGAGACGGACGGATGGGGCATGGACGATCCGAGCGGATCAAGGCGAAGACGCTCGGATTGGGCCTGGGGATCCGAGCGGATCACGGGTAAGGACGCTCGGATTGAGTCAGGCGGACGGACGGATCATGGATGATCCGTTCGGATTCTTCTACAACGTCATTCCTTCTTCTTTTCTTCCCTTTTCTTCATAGAATCCTTGGGGATTTCCTTGGGGACTCAAGGATCCTTTCTCAACATTGATCTTCTACTTAGCTATGTACAAAGGCCTTCTAGTCTTGTCTCTCCTTGATGCTTGGTCATTGAATACGATCCATTTAGCCTCGTTTTGCCATGAAAATGCAAGATTCTTACTCCTTTCCTACCAAGGGATCAAAATCTCAAAGAATATGCAAAACAAAGATCTAAAGATAAGAAATGACCCAAATAGGCACTAAAAAGCATAGAAACAATGGTAATTCGGGGGCTAAATATGCGCCAATTATGGTCGCATCAACGGTACTTGAACAACTTCCTTTGGAGGACCATCCTCCACATATCTCACTTTTACTTTCTCATTCTCAATGGGAACTTCCACCATCTTAGAAACGGCATCACTCTCCTTAGAATTAGGAGAGACTTCCTCAACAATCATCTCGTCACTTTCTTTGGGCATTAGGGGCTCAACATCTTTGGCATCCAGCTTGCTCATGTTGGGGCTGGTGTCCTTTACAGTTAGTGCAAGGACTTATAAATCTCTAAAAGGATCAAAGGGTATATGATACGTGCATTTTATATAGTCTTTTTAGCCTATTTTATGCACGTATTTCTATGCTTTTATCGTAGTTTTATGCTACGAAATGCCCCGAATATGCTACTTTGGGATATTATGTCTTATTTGCAGGTATGGACCCAAAAGTGGTGAAATCAAGCCATTTACCGCTCGTTTTGCATGCATTTGGAGGAAGAGTAGATTTGGAGCGGGAAATATTGCTGTCTTGGGATGCGTGAAGGTGTTCCGGGAGCTAAAAGGACAAGTCAAAGGCAAATTAACGAGAAATACAAGCTGCTGAAGTCAATTATCACTCGATCAAAGACATTCTTGGTCGATCGAGTGGTTTTAAGTGGTATAATAAGTCGATCGAGGGGTTAGATTACTCGATCGACCAGTTCTTCTTATGCGTTTACTCGATCGAGGACTTCCTTACTCGATCGAGCAGGTTTTTGAGTCGAGTTCACTCGATCGAGTGATTTCTTTACTCGATCGAGTGGCTTCGCTGACGGGTTGGGCTTTTAAGCTTTAATTCGTTAATTAGGTTTAACCCTACTCCTAATTTCTTATAAATAGGAGTTAGGGATGTCATTTGTAATCATCTCCTTTTATCCGGAGACTCTACACTCTAATTCTCTCTTTTCTTTCCCTTGTTACGTTACACTGTCACTTTGCTCTCAATTTCCGGATCATTTATTTACAGTAATTTCTCCTTCCCTTTTTCTCTTTCTTTTAATGTTTATTGTTATTATTTATTTTATTATTGTTTCCCCCATCTCCATGTCTAGCTAAATCCCCTAGTATGTTAGGATTAGGGAAGCCGTGGTAGCGATGCTTTAATTGTATTAAATAGATTAGTCTTGCGATAGGAATTGTATTAGGCAATTTAATTGTTATCCGGTCGAATGAATGCATGCAGGAGACCATAAATCTAGTTAACCCCGACCTAGATCGAAAGATTGGAAGGGAAGGCTTGCTTAATTACAATAGGGTATTGCAGTGAGGGCGAAAGTTAAGCTGTTTACGCTCTAGGGCGGTTTAAGGACCGAAAGGTGACGACCATAGCTCTTCTTATCAATAGTCTAATCGCCTTAATATTCCTGATATAATAGATCTGATAGTTGCCACGGTGGACCGACTCCTAGCATACTCTCTTTTCTTCTGTTAATCTCTCTCTTTATTTCTCTTGCTTAGTTTCTAGTTTAGCTGAAACCTTTCAACCCCCCTATGACACTTTGACAGACCGAATTAAACAGATAGATAGCAACTTAGCCTCCCTGTGGAGATCGACCCTACTTGCCGCTGACTTCGTTAGCAGTAATCTAGGTATTATATTTTTGGTGTAGAAACGACCGCATCAAATTTTGGCGCCGTTGCCGGGGAGGCGACGCTTTTTATCTGTTTTATTTTTGTTTGTCTTTTCGCCTCAAGGGAAGACTAAGTACCTTGAGGTTGTTCTTATCTTTTTCTTTAGCATTGTTTTGATAGGCCTACAGGTTTATTAGACAGGCTACTGAGGGAGATTATCGAAGGGAAGGCTTGAGTACCTTCGATCCCTCTTGCCAAGATGACATCTGTCTCCCGACTGATTGCTCAGTTTGAAGCCCAGTCTGAGAAACCTGCTAGTTGGGAAAGGAAGAAATCTTGGGGATGTGGTCCTGCTGAGCACAATGCAGCTGTAGTTGTGCCGCCACATCCACCCCATCAATGGCCACCGCAACAAGATCCTCGTGATGTAGAGAAAAAAGAAACCGCGGAGCTGAAATCCTTAATTCCGAATTTGGTAGACATGTGGGTGCTCAAGTCACCGAAATTGCTTTGAGTTACATCAAATTGCTCGGTTAACGGCTGGGTTGGATGAACGGAAATCAAAAGAGGTGTGCTTGACCAAGAGCGGTTTTTCCCATGAAGAACCCGCGTTGCCCAATGCGGAAAATGATTTCTATATTTCGGATGACGACTTTCTATCGTATTTCCAAAACGTATGCAGGGATGTCAGCGCTGTACAGGAAGAAAGTCCTCGATCGAGTAACATCTCTTCTCGATCGAGTGACATGCATGAGGAAAGTGCTCGATCGAGTGAACATTATGCTCGATCGAGTGACAGACAGGAGGATAGTACTCGATCGAGTGATTTTGTTACTCGATCGAGTGAGGTGCGGAAGGAACTTGGTCGATCGAGTGAGCAATTTGCTCGATTGACTGAATTGGCCATTGATGGGAGCTTTTATTCGTCACTTGGGTTCATATTGGATGACGAGTTTGACGATGATGAGGATTACGGTGAACCTCCCCTATTCACAGCCGAGTCGGATACACTTGAAGCTGCGATTTACGGGGCAGATTCCACTGAGGAGGTAGATGAAGAAGCAGTTGAGACGGTAGTTGCTCCTAGCACGGATGAGGTATCACATTCTTTTATCAGTGATTCCATGGTTAAGAGCAACCAACCTGAGGTAGTAAACGGTAATTTTATTATTGTTTGTATGTTACCTCGTCTGATTCATGCATGTCCTTTTAATGCTTTACCCCCTCCCATGTGGACATATAATTTAACTGATTTTCACCGTACATGTCATCTCAAAATCGCTAATTTGAATTCAACCCATAATGTATTGACGATTGCTCCCGCGCTCCTTTATTTTGTGGATAAATTTAGGAGCGCCCATAGGAAATTTGTCCGGCTTAAAAAGTTAAACATTTTTATTTCCTATTTTGTTATTCCACTCTGGTGCTACTTACTGTTCTGTGTAGCACATGCGCAGGTTTATGATTTGATGCTGCGCGCTTTGAGCTGTTTTGATCGTGATTAATTAGAAGGCTCGAAGAAAAGAAGGTCGAGCTGGGACCTGACTGAAGCTAGCGCTACCCGGGAGGCAACCCGGCGATTTTATTTTTGCATTTTAATTCATTTCAGTTATAATAAATGGTTTTATACCATAGACTATCTCAGTAAGCTTAATTTTGTTAGTTTGCGGGCTGTTTTCATTGCATTTTGCAGGAATTCATCGAGGACCAGTCGATCGAGTAGTCATTCTACTCGATCGAGTACCTTTGCTGATGAATCCAGTCGATCGAGTGAAGATGTTACTCGATCGACCGCCTGCAGAACTGAAACCACTCGATCGACCTAGTTTCCATTCGATCGAGCAGTTTTTGAGCGCCCATTCATTCGATCGACCACTGCTGGACTGCCATCGAGTGCTATTGACTTGGATTAGCTTACTGAGACGGTTTTTCCGGGCCTTAGCAACCTCCCATTTCATGGTCGGTTTGGGGAGGTCCCCTTATTCGCGTTGTTTTGTGAGTTTTCCGCTTTTACTCTTTTCTTCCTTTAGTTTGCAATTCCTTCCATGTTTGGGTACAATGGGGGCATTGTACAGTTTGGTTTGGGGAGGCTATGCATCCATATCTGTGTCTGCATTTCGTTTTCATTACATTTCAGCAATCACGTTTAATTTTCTGTTTGCATTGTTTTTATTTTATTAAAATCAAAAATTCAATAAAAAATTTAAAAATTATTGAAATTCAAAAAAATTCACGTTTATTTTAGCATATAGGTTGAGTCAGAACGGTAGATTTCCATGATGATATTGCTCTGCATTTGTCTTTTTGCTTAAGCCTTGCATTAAACTGTTATCTTTTAGCTTTGTCTTATCGCATAATCTACGAGTTAATGTTTAAATTTAGCTGAACGAATAGACTTGACCTAAAATTTTGGCAACCTACTTATAATTTCTAAGGAATTAGAGCCTTATAAACTGGTGTCATTTGTGACCAGTTTCATGTAGGATTGTGAGTAGTTACTCCTTGCATAACATGTATCATCAATTTGCACGTTTATGAAATTCAATTGCTTTTTGCCGTCATACATTCGGGTTAGTGGTTGGTGTCACATGCAGGGAGGTGCTTACATTTTCCCTTTCTTTCATTTTTACCCATTTAACTCCACATTAGCCAAATTTGCCAGTTGACCCTTTAGCTACATCCAAATTTAGCCTGCCTTGTCAAGCTAGTTTAGATTGTTGTTTTGCGGTATATATTTCATTGTATCAAATATTGGCGCATATTCTATTGAATCGGAGTTGGTAATTTATGAAGGAAAGGAGGATTGATGAAAGTGAAAAAATGAAAAAAAAAGAATTCGAAAAAAAGAAGAAACCGAAAGAAATGAAAAATGAAAAAAAAATAGAAAAAGAAAATTTCAAAAAAAAAAAGATGTTGTTAGTTGACGGTTTCTACTCCTATGCTCTATCTTATTTCATATGAGGAGTATGTTTGGTTCGGTTTGGTGAGTTTTATGCCAAGTGAAGGGCATGTGCTTATTCAAAATTGAGTTGGAAATGGATATGTTGATATGGTTCTGTTTAGGTACTAGCTTGATCACCTATACCTCCACATTCCCATGAATGTTTTGCCTTTTCTTACCCATTGCCTCACTTTACCATATTTTTGTAAGCCCTCGGCTATGACGGACCTTGTTTGGTTGGAATGTGTGTACGGTAGTTAGAATTGTCTATCATATTAGTTGCATGCATGTTTATGTGGGTCGTAGTTTAGGTGAGCGACTATATTTCTTTCTCTCTCTTACATATTTATGCTTGCCCTTTGCTTCATGAGAGAAAGAGTGACCCGTGAGAGTCCATCATTAAAGGTCTTGCAAGGTCGACGGTTCAGCTTTATTTATAAACATCTTACAACTCGTTTGCATTTGACTGTTTAGCTATAAGTTTTAGTTTGCTTGCATTAAATTGGCTTAAGCGGGCATTTGTAGCTAGCTCTGAGTTATTTTTTCCGTTCCATTAGTGTATAGTTTTGAGTTTACTCGAGGACGAGTAAAGGTTTGGTTTGGGGAGATTTGATACGTGCATTTTATATAGTCTTTTTAGCCTATTTTATGCACGTATTTCTATGCTTTTATCGTAGTTTTATGCTACGAAATGCCCCGAATATGCTACTTTGGGATATTATGTCTTATTTGCAGGTATGGACCCAAAAGTGGTGAAATCAAGCCATTTACCGCTCGTTTTGCATGCATTTGGAGGAAGAGTAGATTTGGAGCGGGAAATATTGCTGTCTTGGGATGCGTGAAGGTGTTCCGGGAGCTAAAAGGACAAGTCAAAGGCAAATTAACGAGAAATACAAGCTGCTGAAGTCAATTATCACTCGATCAAAGACATTCTTGGTCGATCGAGTGGTTTTAAGTGGTATAATAAGTCGATCGAGGGGTTAGATTACTCGATCGACCAGTTCTTCTTATGCGTTTACTCGATCGAGGACTTCCTTACTCGATCGAGCAGGTTTTTGAGTCGAGTTCACTCGATCGAGTGATTTCTTTACTCGATCGAGTGGCTTCGCTGACGGGTTGGGCTTTTAAGCTTTAATTCGTTAATTAGGTTTAACCCTACTCCTAATTTCTTATAAATAGGAGTTAGGGATGTCATTTGTAATCATCTCCTTTTATCCGGAGACTCTACACTCTAATTCTCTCTTTTCTTTCCCTTGTTACGTTACACTGTCACTTTGCTCTCAATTTCCGGATCATTTATTTACAGTAATTTCTCCTTCCCTTTTTCTCTTTCTTTTAATGTTTATTGTTATTATTTATTTTATTATTGTTTCCCCCATCTCCATGTCTAGCTAAATCCCCTAGTATGTTAGGATTAGGGAAGCCGTGGTAGCGATGCTTTAATTGTATTAAATAGATTAGTCTTGCGATAGGAATTGTATTAGGCAATTTAATTGTTATCCGGTCGAATGAATGCATGCAGGAGACCATAAATCTAGTTAACCCCGACCTAGATCGAAAGATTGGAAGGGAAGGCTTGCTTAATTACAATAGGGTATTGCAGTGAGGGCGAAAGTTAAGCTGTTTACGCTCTAGGGCGGTTTAAGGACCGAAAGGTGACGACCATAGCTCTTCTTATCAATAGTCTAATCGCCTTAATATTCCTGATATAATAGATCTGATAGTTGCCACGGTGGACCGACTCCTAGCATACTCTCTTTTCTTCTGTTAATCTCTCTCTTTATTTCTCTTGCTTAGTTTCTAGTTTAGCTGAAACCTTTCAACCCCCCTATGACACTTTGACAGACCGAATTAAACAGATAGATAGCAACTTAGCCTCCCTGTGGAGATCGACCCTACTTGCCGCTGACTTCGTTAGCAGTAATCTAGGTATTATATTTTTGGTGTAGAAACGACCGCATCAGTATACTTTTGTATCATAATCAGTTGGTCCACGTTTATCAATAACGGTTGGCTTGCTAGATAAGTTTGACGTTATTGTCATACAGATGGCGGTGATCAACTGGTCCCTAAAAGTCACACCTATATGATACGTTTGAGAGATGTGACAGTATGAAAATACAGTCATGTTGATGCCAATTTTGACTAACCAGTTAGTCCGAGCTATTTGACTAGTAATTAGTCAAAATGTGATGTTGAGATATTATATTTAATACGGATTAAATAAAATGAGCTAAGGCGAATTAAACAGTTAATTCGTAAATTACATATAAACGATTATATTTAATTAATGTATGTTGAATAAATTATACAATATCGTCTTTGTCGGACATGTATTAATACTTCAACTAACCCGTATTATTAGTTGATGTTTTAATAGCCGATAACCGATGACGATTTATAAAAACCTCGTCGTATACATTTTAGCGAAATTTATCGGACCACGAGTTTAATAAGGAGGAAGTGGATAAGCCCACTCCCCCTCATGAAACCCACGGCCAAATGAAGGAACAAAAGGGGAGTTTCTTCTCCTTTTGAAACCTAATCATTCATTCTCGAAAATATTAGGGTTTCGGAACATTTTCTCTGAAATTCCTAGATCTCACATCGGTAAAACCTCACAATAGCTCTCTCGATATTGCAAGTCAATTAGAGAGCATTTCTAGCACAAGGGCATAGTCTCAGACGGTCTTGGGTGCAACGATTAGGAGGAAATCTCTGTTGATTTCTGTTCTTTACGCCGCACTACAAAGGACCCGAGGTTGATTCTTAATCTTTATCGTTTCATTGTTGTATTTCGTTTATGACCATATTTCACATGTTAAATTTACGTTATAGTCCTATATTTAAAGGGTCTTATACGGATATAACCCCACAAGTGGTATCAGAGCGAGGCCACATAAATTTTCATTGTGATTTTTCATAAAACGATTGTTTTTGTCTCGAAAACCGTGCCTTGTATACACGGTTGTTGCGTTTTTTTTGGAAACCGTGACATGTTTTACACGGTTGATTCATCTAGTTTTCGTTTTGTTATTTTGCATATTGTTATTTTATACGGAAATTATAGCAATATGTTAAATTTTGACAATTATTAATTTGATTTCATGCGTTTTTGATCAAATTGAAATTGGTTTTGTGTTGACAAACTGTTTTCACGAGGGTTTTAAGTTTTCAGAACTTGTTTGGTCTCGATCGAGTGGATTTCTACTCGATCGAGAGCTTTTTCTGTCTTGATTTTGCTCGATCGAGTCCTTGCTGTACTCGATCGACCTCTGTTTAAAACCCCACTGCTCGATCGAGAAGTCCTCGTACTCGATCGAGCAGATTTGCTGATAAAAGCCCTCGATCGACCTCCAGTACTGTCGATCGAGTACTTTCTGATTAGCATACCTCTCGATCGACTAGCAGTTCAGTCGATCGAGCCCTTTTGTTCCTCGATCGAGCACTTTTGTCCCTGGATCGAGGGATTTCGTTTCTGGCAGCTTTGAAAATTTGTTCTTTTTGTTTTAAATTTTCTTTTGGCCTTAATATGTACTTTATACGGATATTGTACTCTCGCTTGATAGTGAAACGGTTCACTCACGTACCATGTAGTTATTTTAAAGCGTATTTAAAGTAACGGATTATCACGGATTAAAATTAAGATGATTAAAGCGGTTTTATCACATAATTTTAGTCATTATAAGGTGGTTTGGATAAATTTAACATAATTACGGAATTATGTCACGAATAAATTTGTTTTAGTTGATGCATTTTCTTCTATCGTTATTTTGAATGCCGTGAATGCCTTTTTATTACGTATTTAATATTTTACAAACGGTTGTAACTTAGTGTGGCCTTAGTAGAACGTGTTACCGTAATGATGGAACACGGTCTTGGTTGTATTTTGAGATCTCGTATCTCCGTTTTGGATTTTTCACTTGTATTTACAGTTTTTAATTAGAATGTAAATAGGTTTATATTTTGTAATTTTTAATTGTAATTTTGAGAAGACCAAAAATGGAGATCGGATGCTCACTCCCGCTGCAAGGTCAAAGATGGAACATCAAGACAAGCTTTTCGGGTCCAACGGTGGATTCCAAAGTTGTGTTACGTTATTTTACTAGGATAGGCCACACTAGGAATTTTATTTACGTATTGCATTCTTTTATTTATTTTTCGTAACGATAATTTGCATCATATTCCGCCTAAAACCAAACCACCTAATTATTGCATGAAAACTGACACATATAGAGGTCACGAGTTAGTTTTCTTTGACATTCTCATGTCACACGATCTATGCTAAGCCATCACCTAAATTAATTCATTCACGCAGACGCTAGTTATTAGTTCACTTAAAATGAATTAAAATTAAGTTGATGGGATCTTCCTCGTATAAACCAAAATTGAGAATGGTCTTTATAGGTCAAACTCCAATGAGTCCCTTCTTCGTCGGTAGGCATAATATGACCCCTTCTACGTCGGGTAAGTTGGAACCGATTGACCTATTTTATCTCAACACTATGGTCACTCGTGCGATCTGTGATTATGGTGGACTATAGATAGGATTTACAAATCTATCGACCAAGAGTTCTTACTAAGAATTTGCTAAACAGTTGGCTTATCAATTTACGGAAATTGAGTCTTGGGATCACTTGTATCATTCTTGAGGAAGATCAATTATGCAAGTGCTTGAGTCTACACGTTAAAATACTTTTTAAATAGACTTAAATCACCTCGATGAGTTGCTTATTTCGTTTTTGTTTTTCTTTCTTTTTCAGTGTAGAACACGAAGTTTTAAACTGCTATAACGAAATGGCTGGTCCTACTAACGACCCAATGCCAAGTGCCACATTGGACCGTGAGTCCCGGCCGGATCTTCATGAATCGGATGAATCGTCTACTCGATCAAGAATGATGGATCAAACTTCGCGGACTGGGAGGCGGCATTACGGAATCTTTGCCCTGGCGACGGAAAGCTCAAATATCTAATTGAGCCCATCCCGCCAAACCCAGGTCCCACGGCTAGAGCTAATGAGATCGCCAAGTTTAACGATTTCTGTATGGAAGCGGGTGCAATTAAAAACGTACTCATTTTTGCAATGGAACCCAATTTGCAGAAACGCTTCATAGCCCATGGTGCAAACAAGATTTTCACCACGCTCACTAAGGAATTCTCGAAAGCACCGAGAATCGTGACCTATGAGCATACCACTCGCTTCTTTGATGCGAGACTCCAGAAGGGCCAACCAGTTAGCCCACACATTCTCAGCATGATTGAGAATGTCGAGAAGCTGGAGACGCTTGATTGTAAGATCAGCGAGAACATTGTTATTCACCGCATGCTTCATTCACTCCACGATGGTTTTGCGCTCTTTAGAGCGAATTACTATATGAATGATTTGAAGAAAAGTCCCCATGAACTGCACTCCCTTCTCGTACAGACCGAGAAGGACATGAAGTTCAGTGGGAGCATGAAACAGGATGTTCTTGTTGTGTTAAACAAGGGCAAGGGTAAGGGCAAAGCTAAAGCAGACCTAGCAGTAGGTAAGGCGAAGTTCAAGAAGTCGGGTTCAGGTAAGAGTGGTCCTGGTGAGTCGAGCAACTCATCAGGCGCGACAAAGAGCAAGGATGGTAACATGGAGTGTCACCATTGCCACAAGACTGGGCATTGGAGGCGTACATGTCCCGTATACCATGAGGACATAAAGGCGGTCGCGTTAAACTGTTGGTATGTTTTCTTCCTCTTCTACTTTTATTCATATGATTGAGATTAACCACGCAAGTTACGGAACTTGGGTACTAGATACTGGTTGTGGTTCTCATCTGTGTAATCATGTGCAGGGGCTCCGAAACATCGAACCCCTCGTAAAGGGTGAGGTGGACCTGCGTGTCGGGAATGGAGCACGAGTGGCTGCCGTCTCGAGGGGAACATATGTGATCCAGCTTCCTAGCGGATTTGAGTTATCTTTATATAATCGCTATTATGTACCCATCTTTCGAAAAACATTATTTCAGTTTCTGCACTTGACAAACTTGGATTTTCATTTGTAATAGAGAATAATTCTTGCATTTTCTCATTACACAATATGATTTATGGCAAGGCAGTCTCCATGAATGGAATTTATGTTTTAGATCAGACCACCGAAATATTACATGTAATGAATAAGAAGTTAAAGGTTGGTGACAAGGATCAAACGTACCTATGGCACTGCCGTATGGGACACATTAATGAGAAACGCGTAAAACAGCTCATCAAAAATGGAGCTATCTCGGCCTTTGATTTTCAATCATTTGGCACGTGTGAATCATGTCTCATCGGTAAGATGACTCGTATTTCCTTCAAAGGTGTTGGAATGCGCGCTGCTGACCTATTAGGACTCATACACACGGATGTATGTGGACCTATGTCAATCACCGCACGAGAAGGCTATAGGTATTTCATCACTTTCACGGACGATTTAAGTAGATATGGCTATGTCTACTTAATGAAGCACAAAAGTGAATCCTTTGAGAAATTCAAAGAATACCGAAACGGTCTGAAACCTCTTTGGGTAGAAAGATTAAAACACTACGTTCGGATCGTGGTGGCGAGTATCTTTCTCACGAGTTTGATCAACACCTTAAAGACTGTGGAATTGCCTTACGCTTAACTCCACCTGAACACCCCATTGAATGGTGTGTCCGAACGGAGAAATCGAACTCTACTTGATATGGTTCGATCCATGATGAGTCACACCGTGTTGCCTGACTCATTATGGGGTTATGCTCTTCTCGTTTGGCACGCTTCTAATACTTAATCAAGTCCGTCTAAAGTGTTGACAAGACTCCATATGAACTATGGAAGGGAACGGTCCCTAACTTGTCCTTTATACGGGTTTGGGGCTGCGAGGCTTATGTCAAGTGGAGACACGAGGATAAGCTCGGCCCGCGATCGGTCAAGACATACTTTATAGGTTATCCTAAAGGAACGCTTGGTCATTACTTTTATTCGCCAACCGAACAACGTGTTTTTGTTGCGGCTAGTGCGACATTCTTAGAGAAGGAATTTCTCGAGAATGCAAAGAGTGATAGAACCTTTGACCTGTCGGAGATTCCAGAACCAAACACCGAGCAACCATTGGAGGAACCGATTTCTTCAATCCCGGCTGCGGTGAATATTCCTGGGGAACCTAGAAGGTCGGGAAGAGTCTCTATTCCTCCAGACAGATACATTGGTATGGTCGAGGAACATGACATAGATGACATTCTACTCTTAACGAGTAGTGAACCCGCAACCTATAAAGGTGCCATGACTAGTTCTGACTCAAAGCTATGGCTTGAGGCCATGCAATCCGAGATGGACTCCATGTATGAGAACAACGTGTGAGATCTTGTTGACTTACCTGCTAAGGTTCGTCCCCTTCAATGCAAATGGCTTTACAAGATTAAGCATTCTGTGGAAGGTCAACAAGACATCTACAAAGCACGACTAGTTGCTAAAGGTTTCACCCAAGTGCCAGGTTTGCACTACGATGAAATTTTTGCACCCGTAGTCATGTTGCGTTCCATTCGGATTATCTTAGAGATTGCCGCTTTTCATGACTATGAAATTTGGCAAATGGACGTGAAAACCGCCTTCTTAAACGGCTTTTTGGAGGAAGAGTTGTACATGGTACAACCCGAAGGTTTCATCGATCCAGAACATCCTAAGAAAGTATGCAAACTTAAGCGTTCCATTTATGGACTTAAGCAAGCATCTCGGAGTTGGAATCATCGCTTCGACCAAGTGATAAAAGAAAATGGATTCACTCGATCGGTCGAGGAACCATGTCTATATATCAAGTCGAGTGGGAGCAAGATTGTCTTCCTAATATTGTATGTTGACGACATACTCCTGATTGGGAATGACATACCTCTCTTAACTTCGGTGAAAGTATGGTTGAAAAACCATTTCCAGATGAAAGATCTGGGTGAGGCACAAAGAATTTTGGGCATCCGTATCTATCGAGATAGATCACGACGGATATTATCTCTCAGTCAGGAGTCTTACATAGACAAAATCCTAGAGAGATTCAGCATGACTAGCTCCAAGAAGGGGTTTCTTCCTATGGCTCCAGAGTGCATTTGAGCAAGTCTCGGCACCGAGACACCGGAAGAGAAAGAGCGCATGACACGGATTCCTTATGCCTCGGCTATAGGATCAATCATGTATGCCATGATATGCACACGTCCGGACGTGGCATATGCATTGAGTATGACAAGTCGATTCCAACAAAGATCCGGGTGAATCACATTGGTTGGCTGTCAAGAACATTCTTAAGTACCTACGGAGGACTAAAGATTGGGAATTGACTTATGGAGGCCCTCAAAAGCTATGCGAACCGATTCTGCAGATGCTAGCTTCCAAACGGATCGAGATGACTCGAAATCTCGGTCTGGATTCGTTTTTACTCTTAATGGCGCTGCAGTCACCGGAAGAGTTCCAAACAAATCTGTTAATGAGATTCTACGATCGAGTCCGAGTACTATGCCGCGTCTGAAGCAACAAAGGAAGCGATATGGATGCGTCAATTCTTACATGGGCTATCTGTAGTGCCTAGTTCGAATGACCCGATCACCATCTATTGCGACAATAGTGGTGCCATCTTCCAAGCTAAGGAGCCAAAGTCTAGCAACAAGTCTAGACATGTACAACGGAAAGCTCATCTAATCCGAGATTACGTGGAGCAAAAGGAAGTAGTGATAGAAAAGATTGCTACAGATGATAACATAGCAGATCCTCTCACTAAACCATTACGACAAGATAAGCATGAAGGGCACGTTAATTCCATGGGAATTAAACGTGTTCCTAAGTTGTAGTACTCTTTTATGGATTAGATTCATTCCCTTATGTACTCTATACGACATCATCGTTTTGATATTTATATATTTTGTTTTTCATGTGGAATTGTACGACAATTTTGAACACCACAAAGTGAACTGAACAAACATTATATTTTTAGTCCTTAATTGCCCACATGAGCTGATAACTCTGGCAATTATTTTGTGACGTTGGTTGATGGTGGGTTCAACGAGCCATAAGTCAACCGGTTGACTGACCAATCACAGAGGCGATTTATACGGATATTTCGTAGGACACAATTGTGACATCGACGTGGAGTCCTAAATGTTTTATAACATTCGGTGCCCGGTCGTGGATAGGACCTCCATGGTGATCCTAAGAGTCGATTCTTTTGTCTATCGACTGTCTCTTGAGACTAAGGCCGATTTTGGGTGACTTTGGTTTCTTTCTCACGGTCATCCGTAACAGGGGGCCAAGTAGATTTTTTCTGGGTCATTTCATGCTGTGCTTAGATCGGAAGGAGTCGAGTTGAAGGAAATATTCAGCCTTTATCAGGTACTCGATATTTCTCAGGGCCACTCGAGGAGTCAGAATCGAAATGCATGGCCATGCTCGGATACGGATTCGTTTTATCAGTTAAGTTACTCTCTAGTCGGGGAAACCACTCTAGATACAGATCGATTGTAAAATACGACCTTTGCGGATCCGGATCTGCAAATTGTTTTACATTGAGTGGGAGAAATTTTTAAATGAATATGAGAATCGGTTATCGCACATACACTTGTACGGACAAGTGGGAGTTTGTTGGAGCTGTGTCCTCCAGTTAGTGCGGATAACGTCATTGCACATACACTTGTACGGACAAGTGGGAGCTTGTTGGGGCTGTGTCCTTTACGCTTAGTGCAAGGACTTATAAATCTCTAAAAGGATCAAAGGGTATACTTTTGTATTATAATCGGTTGGTCCACGTTTATCAATAACGGTTGGCTTGCTAGATAAGTTTGACGTTATTGTCATACAGATGGCGGTGATCAACTGGTCCCTAAAAGTCACACCTATAGGATACGTTTGAGAGATGTGACAGTATGAAAATACAGTCATGTTGATGCCAATTTTGACTAACCAGTTAGTCCGAGCTATTTGACTAGTAATTAGTCAAAATGTGATGTTGAGATATTATATTTAATACGGATTAAATAAAATGAGCTAAGGCGAATTAAACAGTTAATTCGTAAATTACATATAAACGATTATATTTAATTAATGTATGTTGAATAAATTATACAATATCGTCTTTGTCGGACATGTATTAATACTTCAACTAACCCGTATTATTAGTTGATGTTTTAATAGCCGATAACCGATGACGATTTATAAAAACCTCGTCGTATACATTTTAGCGAAATTTATCGGACCACGAGTTTAATAAGGAGGAAGTGGATAAGCCCACTCCCCCTCATGAAACCCACGGCCGAATGAAGGAACAAAAGGGGAGTTTCTTCTCCTTTTGAAACCTAATCATTCATTCTCGAAAATATTAGGGTTTCGGAACATTTTCTCTGAAATTCCTAGATCTCACATCGGTAAAACCTCACAATAGCTCTCTCGATATTGCAAGTCAATTAGAGAGCATTTCTAGCACAAGGGCATAGTCTCAGACGGTCTTGGGTGCAACGATTAGGAGGAAATCTCTGTTGATTTCTGTTCTTTACGCCGCACTACAAAGGACCCGAGGTTGATTCTTAATCTTTATCGTTTCATTGTTGTATTTCGTTTATGACCATATTTCACATGTTAAATTTACGTTATAGTCCTATATTTAAAGGGTCTTATACGGATATAACCCCACAGCTCATTCTCTTTAACATCAACAATCGATGAGGAAATGGCACACGATCCTTGACAAGAGGCTCTTCACTAGCGTTCTTTTTATCATTTCCCCCAAGCTTGGGCTTTTTAACAACCACCTCGTCATCCAAAGTTATGGACGGTCCATCATAGCTTGTACCACTTCTCAAGGAAATAGAATTAACGGTCACATGTGGTTGCTCACCTTGTGGTGGTAATTGACCCATTTTCCTTGAAGAGCTAGATGAGGCTAGTTGAGCCATTTGTTGCTCCAACATCTTGATTGCGGCATTTTGAGCTTGCTCATTCTTTTGGATTTGAGCCAACAATTCCTTTTTTGCATTTGGACTATCAAGCTCTCAAGCTTACCTCCCCCTTGGTTGTTTTGTTGGGCATTTTGTGGTGGGGGTTGATTTTGTTGGTAATTTTGTTGAGGTGGCCTTTGTTGGTTTTGATACCCCGGTGGTAGATTATACTTTTGTTGTTGAGGGACATAGGCATTTTATTGTGGTGGAGGTTGAGGGTTAAGCACATTGTTGCTAGTAAAAGACAAGTTCGGATGGAATTTTGAATTCGGGTTATATGTATTTGAAAATGTACCCGTTGGATAAGAACTTTGTCTAAAAGCCTGAAAAGCATTTAACTCCTCAATAGTAGCTCGGCAATGAGCGGTGTAATGACCCGCACCTCCGTAATCATCACAAACATTGATTTGGCTTGTAGAAGATACGACATTGAGTTGTTCAAGGGAATCTCTAGCATCTCGTTCCGCCAATTGTTATTGGAGTAAGGCAATTTGAGCTAGCAAGACGAAATTGTCAGAGGATTCTTCTTTTCCTTTGAGTGTCATACTTCGGAAATTGACATATTGTGCATCATGGACCGCCATAGATTCGATCGTGGCATGAGCAATATCGGTGTCAATTTGATCAAACCGCCCATTGTTGGCAGAATCAAGAATCCTTCGGGACTCGGCACAACATCCATTGTAGAATGTTATAGCTAGAAACCAATCATCTAGCCCATGATGTGGGCATTGCCTTTGTAGCTCCTTGTACCTCTCCCAAGCTTCATATAAGCTCTCAAGAGCTTGTTGACAAAATCCGGTGATTTGGCTCCTCAAAGTTTGAGTTTTCTCTGGTGGAAAAAACTTTTGATAAAAAGCAAGAGCCAATGTTTTCCAATTGGTGATTCCCATGGCGGTGCGGTCAAGGCTATTGATCCAAAGCTTTGCCTTATCCTTCAAAGAGAAAGGGAAAAGTATTTCCCGTATTTAGGCTTGAGTGACGCCCGTTTGACGGATCATGGAGCAATAATCACAGAAATTTTGCACATGTAAATTGGGATCCTCCAAAGGACTTCCCCCAAATTGCTTCCTCTCCACAAGGCTAATGAAAGCCGGTTTGATCTTGAAGACCGGCGCGGTAATTTGAGTAGTTGTGATACCGGCCGGAAGCATGGCCGCGGTAGGCTTTGAGTGATCAGAAAGTTTCACCATCTTCTTAGTAGTAGATGGTGGTGGTGGAGATGATGAACTTGAAACCTCCTCCTCTTCAAGAACTTTTAGATCGTCTAGGTAAGACATTCTAGCACTTTCAACTTGCACGAGAGAATCGGCTTCTTTCACTTCTTTCCAAAAACGTCGTCTTCTCGTAAAGGTTTTCTCGGGATCGGAATCCGGTGAAAGTAATTCTCCACTACGAGAGGACTTGGGCACAAGACAGCAATTTCTAGAAAATGATAAGTAACGGTCTCAAGGAACAAGTGTTCCTCAAGACAAAAGAAAACAAAATGAAAATCGACAATTCAAAACGAAATAAAACCGTGCTCCCCAGCAACGGCGCCAAAATTTGATACGCTATCGTGTACCTATGCAAAGATAATTACCCATGACACAAATTAATATAGCAATAGGGGTCGAACACAAGGAGACGGGAATTGCATTGTAAAATGCTATGGAAAGATTTCTATCAAGATCGATTTCGTTTTGAGTTTGTTTGTTGTTTGGTTGATGACTAACAATTATAAAAATGTAAACTATATGATAAAAGGGAGTCTAGGGGAGTCGGGTCGCACATGCAAAGGTAAATATACGATCATATTAAACTCGGTAATAACAACATTGTCAATTGTTTAGGCTTAGAGACACCCACCTTACGGTATTAGTGTCAACCATAGACCGGGTCCTAGAGAAACTCTCGTCCATGACTAGGTCGTCCTACTACACATACTTAGTCTAATTCAATTCCGTGCCTCTCGACTTTTAGAACGAATGAACAAACTTAATCGATGAATAAGGCCTTTTAAACATAGATTAAACGTCACGTTGCAAACATGTGATAGAAACAATTAGACAATATTATACCAACCTAATTTAACATTTTATATATTTGATTTTGCATGGTTTCCCTAGCCGCCTAGACTAAGGAATTTAGTTACTCATAATACAATGTAAACTATATACTTTGTTATAAGAAATGCTAAACATGCTTGTTAAAAATGATATAAACTAAATGATATAACATGTAATAATAATAATAATAATGCTAATGTGATATTAATAAAGTACTAATGACAAACTATGCGATAGCTAAAAAAGAAATGTAAAGTAGTAAACTAAAAATAGAAATACCGTATGGAAATGAACATATAAGGAAGAACAAATAACCAAGTGAACTTGAATAAGAAATGCTTGTATAATAACTTGAATGTAGAACAAAATGAAAGATTAAACTAAGGAAAGCTTAAACAATTTGTAAACTAAATATGAAATCTCATAAGAGAAATATTGCTTAAGGCTAATAATAGAGTGTATAAGACGTGAATAAGATGATCCCAAGCTTTAGAGTGCCTCTCCTTTATATTGGGGACGGGAGTGAAACGTAAGCATCCCACAAACAGCCAACCCGGATCGGGGTTGCCAGCCCCGATCGGAGGCTTGGTTATCCGGATTAATTCTCTTAATTCCTCACTTAATTGCTTGGAGAATCCTATGTTGGTGATAAATTGAGCGATTAATCACCCGGTTAAGACCTTAATCCTTAGCATCCTATGCATGTTGGAATCTTTTGCTTTCCACCTTGACTTGGACTTGAATTTGGGCTTGACTTTGATTGTTGACAATATTTGTATTACACACATTAATCCATCAATTTCTCTATGCAAAACTCATGCAAATACTCCATGCTAGTCCAATACTTTGTCTTGCTTAGCCATTGCATTCTAGCTTGCATTTTTGTTAGATTTTAGCTCCTAAAAGGTTAAACTCCTACCAAACATGTGGAAACAAGCAATTGCAACTACAATAACAAGTACTAGCTCAAAACACTATGATAAGTGCTAAATGACATGTGAAACGGAGCTAATATAAGGGGTAAAACAATATAAATTATGCACTTATCATCTTAACTTTCCATCTTTAATCCTTCCACTATTATGCCAAGTCAACATTCTTGCATCTTCTTCATTCAAATAAATCCTTTTGAATCTTGGTATTATTGGAAAATACCAAAACACCTTAGCTGGGATCCCTTCCTTTGTCTTATAACGCCATACAGAGCAGCGCGGACAATATGATAATTTCTCATAATCTTTACAGTACAATATGCAGTTATTGGGACAAGCTTGTATTTTCTCATATTCAATGCCCAATTCTCTAATCATTTTTTTAGCCTCATATGTCCAACTCGGAAAAACATTTAACGTCAGGAAGCATGTCACATAGCAAAGCTAGAAGGTCCGTAAAACTCTTATCACTCCACCCACTTGCCCCCTTCAAGTTATATAACTTTACCACCGCGGACAATTTGGTATACTTCTTACAACCAGTAAATAAAGGCATTTCAGATTGACTCAACTTCTCAATTAAATCATTAACATTTATTTCCCCATCACCGGTAGCTTCAAATCATCGAATACATCATCTTCAGCAAACTTCTCACCTAAAATAACTTCAGGTGTAGGTGAACGATTGTTTACACACACATCATATGCCCTATCCCCTATATCTAAACCAACAGCTTCAGGTGTATGATTATTTAACTCTACATCAGATTCACCATCCTCATCCTCTAATTCTCCATGAAAAATCCAACGCCTATAATCTCTACAAAAACTATTCTTTTCTAAGTGTATTTAGACATCTGGGATAGGCAGAACCCTAATATTACTACATCTATTACAAGGGCAGGGGATTGATGAGTGGAGATGAAAATTTTCACTAACGAAATTGTAAAATTCAGCAATTCCATCATTATAAATGAGATCACCAATTTCACCATCAATCATCCAAATACGACACATATATAAGCCAATAGCTATGAAAATGAGATTACCTTTTTTAAGATATAATGATTAATGACGGCGACGATGGCAAAGATGACTTGTTCACCATCAGTCATTCTATTATTAATACCTTTGAAATTTCATTTATTTTTAGAGTTGCATAATCTAAGACGGTTCTTATAAGAACCGTTTTAATTGTGCATGCATGCATGAGGTGAATAATGGTCAAACAACCAATAATAATAGGGCATGCATTGGTAAACTAAAATCAAAAACTTTTCAGTTTCCACAGTGGATCTGTTTTTACAACAGTTTTAAGAAACACCGTTGTAAATTGGTGTAATATGACAACGGCTTTAAACTAACCGTTGTTGATATATGTAATATGATAACGACTTAACAAAGAACCGTTATCATTTTGTCTTATTATTATTATAACGGTCCCAATTCTTATTATCTTATTATGACGTTTCCATTCTTTTTTATTATTATAAGTAGAAAGTTAGTCATTATAATATTTTATTTGGTGGATTGCCTTTGAGTGTAAGGACTTAATTAAAACGTAACAAATAACATAAATAATTAAACTTTAATTCAAATAACCACCATAATAAAAATACAACTCATAATGTCAGATAATAATTAAAGACTTAATTAGAATCTGATGAAGTATCAGGATAGTCTTCTTGCCCAATTTCGGCATAGATCAAGTCGTAGATCGACTCTTCATCATCAGCGGGCAGCGCAAGTGGAATGACCTCTTTCTCCTATGACATAGGCAAGGTGGCAGGAATGTGATGCCTCATGTAATGTGTCAGCAGATGATGATCAACATGGGTCGCAACCCATAGATAAGGGCCCTTTTGTTTAGCATCCAAATAGAAGTCCTCTTTCCGTGCATCTTTCCCCGGAAATCTAGCCCCTAATTTTCTTGCCTGACGAAAACTATCATGGCAGCTGGCTTCATCAAATTCGATAAAAGCGAAGCCTACAAAACCTTGCTTGTTTGTAGACACCGGGTACACTTTTTTAACCGCAGTGAAACCGGAGTCATGATGCATTTGCGTCAACCACCCAAAATTAGAGTTTAAACCCTTTCCATTTCCATCATAACGAACCGGGAGATTATGGAGAATGCAAGTAAAAGGCTGTGCGTAACGATAACGTGATTGAAGCTCCGATACACCAGCCATATTTTTTTTAGAGAGAAATTAAAGAGTAAATGTTTGATAATTTAGATTTTGACCTAAAACATTATGTAGACATATCTATAGAATTATTTTGGTCAAATTGATTATTATTGGTCAAATTGAATATTTATTAAAGTTCTGATAAAGTTTTTCATGCAGTGGTCAAACTGAGAGAAATCTAATCAAATAGTGACAACGATTGAATTGAAAAACCGTTCTTTCATAAATGAAAATGATAACGGTTACAAGAAACCCGTATCTATAATATAACAACGGGTACCACAAACCGTTGCTGGTGCTAATTTAGTAACGGTTTTTGAAATGCCGTTTTCTTAAACTGGTAACGGTTGTCTAACAACTGTTGATAAGAGAGATTTTATAATGAGCTTTTGGAAACCGTTAAACGTTTTTTATAACGGTTTGTTATATAGCCGTTGTCACATTATAATAACAACAATTTTCGTGGGAAACCGTTATTCTCATTATCGCGTTCTAGGTTCCGCCAATATTTGGAAAACGGTAATCTAAGTGTTGTTATTAAATGCATTAAACCGTTGTGATACGCTCCTTATTGATTGCCAGATTTGGCGTAGTGTTACAAAGTGGTATCAGAGCAAAACGATCCTCAGGTCTAAACCAATGAACGATAATGACCTTATGATGTATCTAATATAATAAAATAAACCCCGGGTAGGAACTATTAGGAGCCCCTCTTAGTGCGGTTAAGAAGGATCCCTTAGTTCGTACCATGGCCCTCTCAGTTTCGAACTGGATACCTTGGGGAAGGATAACGAGAGATGGGTAATTAGTAAGAATGTTGATTTAATATGGGTCTATGGATGCCTTAAGGTAGAAATTACTAACCTTGTTGCAGGATACGGATTGAGGTACGTATTATGAGATGGTATGAATGGCCTAAGGCCGTGTTATATGGAAGTAATATTGGTATATTTTTCGCAATTTGGATGATCATATGATTTGTGTGGTGGATTGAATTATCAATTGGTTTATATATATGGGACTGCAGATGCTAATAATATTGGTTGGATATTTCATATGCTTAGATGTTGTGTGTGCGAATAGATAAACCATGTCTAGAGATATGCGGAAAGTGTTGCCCTCAACCATGTTATTGTATGTACACTTTATTTTTAAATGTTAGAATTAAATTAAGAAATAATACAATTTAGTATCTTCGTTGATGACCAAGGTTACGAGGACGTAACCTTAATTTTAAGGGGGGTAGGATTGTAAAATCTCGATGGTTGTGGCATTCTGATAATCTTTTAGTAGAAAAGTCTTTGTTAAGTTATAATTGTTGCTTTAATGTTCTCAGTATTAGATACCTATGTTTGATTTTATCTATCTTAGTAAAAAGTGTGCTATGGCTGAAAATTTGCTTTCTCGGATTTTTATGCTTATTTGTTTTGATTGGGATTTACTTTCTGATTATCATCAATGAACGGAAATTTTATGGGTGATAGCCCTGTGTGTTAGCTTTCGTCTGCCACTGGTTTCATGCTTAGATGATTTCCGGTTTAGAAGAAATAAATGTTTTAGTGGACAATGGTCAGAATGTTACTGTGCAGTCATGTTTTTGACCAATAATTTTGTATAAATTGTCATTTAAAAAGTACTTATAACTTAAGCGTGATTCTAACTACATTGTTTAAAGGACTCGTATACTTTTTCAATTGACAAGCCTCGTTAAATGTTGATGTGTTGATATTTAATGGTGATTTTTGCAATTTGACCTAGATTTGTAACGATATGTTGATAAAATTCTGTTCCCTCAATTGAGTTATAAAAATCTTTATAAATTAATTATTTGAGCTAATGACTTGATTCTTGTTTTCATATCTTTTTAACTCTCTATATTCTCTAAAAAGTATAAAAACTCAGGAAATAAATAAGCAGTTATTGATTGGGGATTTTTGGAAGTTACAGCATGTTTTTTAACTTTTGTAAATGCAAGTTTTTACGACAAAGCTTTTAATAAAATTGTTTTATCATTGCATAGACTTTGTTTATGTGTTCTAATAGTGTGCTTAAATGATGTCAATGGTATGATCATTAAATATGTGCGTTGCTATTCGGTGAAAATAAAAATTTTATTTGGTAATTTTGTTGGCATGGTGTTACGAGTAAATGTTGTATGGATTGAGTTGATATTCCAACTAGATGACATGTTTGTTAGAGTACTTGGGTGATTTGCTGAAACGGAATTAATAATATTGACAATCATATGGCCGAGTTGGTTGCTGGAGGATTATTACTGTAGGGGCATTTAAGATACTCGTAGGGCTTTAATAAAGTATTTATTAGGAAACTTCGGGACGAAGTTTGTTTTTAGAAGGGTAGAATGTGATACTACTAAAAGTTTTGCATTTTAGTATAACTTTGCTTATGTGTGTTTAATACGATTGGTTATCTTTACTTCTATATGTTATACAATTAAGTAATGTGTGTGATTGCCTTCATAGTATGAGCTAATAAAGATAGCATTTCTATTGATATGTATGGTGTCAATTTTTAGTAGTTTGGGTGAACTTTGGGGACGAAGTTCTTTTTAAGGAGGGAAGACTGTAATACCCAGTATACTTGAAGACTTAGTTAAAGGATAGTCAACGGTAAATGTGAAGGAGTTAGATTTATTAAACGACTTTTATGAATTTAATTTATTAACACATATTTTATGATCATTATTATTATTATTTACCAATTTATACTTTTAATGAGGAATTGTGTTTTGAGACGGGAATCCATATTTTACGCTTTGTTGTTATAATAATTATAATATTAATAATAATAGTGGTAGTAATATTAGTAATAAGTAATAATAGTTGTAGAAGTTGTAATAATAATATAATAAAAATAATAAAGAGAGAAACTTTCCTAAAATAATACTACCTTACTACTATATATATATCATGCTAGTCTATTCATAAATCACTTATTCACTTTTACAACATCACATAAAAGTTAGAGGGAGAGGGGGAATTACTAGGGAGATAAAAAGGGAAAAGGGAATTGGCAATCAATTTGGGGATTTTGCATCTACTTCCATTGGATTGAATCTTTTATTTTGTAAGTTCATCGTTAATCTTTCAAAGATTTAATATTTAATATTTATAAGCATGTTTTAAGTTTTAATTCATCACCTAATCATATCTAGATTAAATATAATCATCTATAGTTAAATTTGTGACGATTTTATTAAAGAATAAAGTTACAACAATTCTGTAAATCTTTAAGTTGTCTTAAATGAATTATCATATCATTTTAATGTTGTTATCTACGAAAACGTAAAGAATAGACTTAGATTATTTTCAAGTCTAGTTTATGCCTGTAAAATTTCGTAACAATTGGCCTTGTAGAGTTTCTATAATAAATTCGTTATTAACATGTCGACTGAGAATCCGCGAATGCACTAGTAGTCTAAAGTTTATTTTGTAAACCTAATTTATAAATTGAAACATAGTTGGGTATTTTGCATACATTAACTTTGAAGAGTCTAGATGATGATAGGCATTGAAATTCTTCAAAAACCATATGTTAAACTTGTTTTATGAATCAATACTTTTTATGCGACGGAATTCGTCAGTATTTATAAATCTTTCAAGAAAATCTTGATAATTCGGGAATTTGAGTAAAGTCTATTTCCCAAGAACTTTAGATATGTGTTTTAGGGTTCCAACCCCACTGGTCTTGCATCATTTGGATTTTTACTGAATTAATTATGAATTTTATAGCGAGACTGAACTGTGCTGTAAAACGGTAGAATTAAAGATTTAACTTTGAAGTTGTCAAAAGGATTAGGACGTGATGGGAATAGGATAAGTGCATGACTAGTTGGTTGGTTATGTAGTAATTGTACATACTTATGTTATGTAGGTTATGGATTTGTAAAGGATCGATTTGATTGCTTGTGTGACTCGTGTGACTCAAAGATTTGCTATCAGGTAGGTTAACTACTCAACTTGCCTTGCTATTTAATTGATAAGAGTAATTGTGGAATTGTGTGAATGAATTATTGGATGTGGATTATATGTCTTTGGATTATGCGTTGGTTGTTTGTTTATTCATATTATAATTATTGGAGACCTCAACCTCGTGTCTGAGATGATTTTTATATTGGCATGGCATATAATTGAATACCTCAACTTCGGCTGAGATGGTGAATACTTTAACTTCAGTTGGGATAGTGAATAACCTCAACTTCAGTTGGGATGGTGAATACTTCAACTTCGGTAGGAATGATGAATACCCCGGGCCAGGGATTGGCGGGATGAACGGGTGTTTCGGGTGATGAACTCAGTTGTATTTGCATATCATACCATATCATGCATTTTCATTTATTTCGTCTTGTATTGTTGTTGTTTATTCCTACTCAACCTCGTGGTTGACCGTGTATTTGTGCACACCTGTGATGAACCATAATTGGAGAGCAGATTTGACAAGTACTAAAGATTAGCTGACTTGGGAGCTTATGGGAATGTGTGAGAACTTGGCCAGTCTACCTAGAAGTCTAGACCATATAGATTATTTAATCAAATTATTTATTTCTGCTGCGAGTTGTAATTAATTTTTGAGTAAATTAGATTTTACGAAATAAACTTTTTAAAAATGACTCCCTTTTAATTTTTTTTTGCTAAAATTACTTTCTTAAGTTACATTTTTTGTGAATTCTCTCTCTTAAACAAAGACAAATAGTGCGGCGTAAAGTGGTTCACTTCAGCTTCGGTTTGAAGCTTCGTCGTCATGCCGAGGGGCCGGCAGCCCAAGATTCCGGTCGTCGCTAGGCACACAAGACAGATTGAGCAAAACCTGGACAAACAGAAACGAGATGGTGAAGGTTCCTCTCGATCTCCAGGCTCGGTCACTTTGGGGGATTATGTTGATTCTAATCCTATTTGGGGAAATCGCCTACTGCACCTTCAGGTCCGGACGGCGATGGAGTTAGGTCTCCGATAGTACAGGTTAATTCTGGATCTCTTCATTCTCCTATTCCTGAGATTTCTTTGAAAGTTCCAGTAGTAAATTCTGGTGTAATTGGTTCTAATCCCGCTCCCAAACAACCTTATGCTAAAGTGCGTAAGTCTTCTAGTAAGGGTATGACTCTATCGTTTGTAAAAGGGTCAGATAATGAGGTAGTGTTGGAGGAAGCTGACATAGCTACAGAGGTTGATTACTGGAGTTGCACGCTAGTTGGTACAGTAATGGGTCGAAAGACTTCTATTGTTGAACTCAACACTTTAGTCTCAAAGCATTGGAACCATATCACCACTCCTGAGATCTTGCATTTTTCTAGAGGGTGGTATTACTTCAAGTTTCTTTCTAAAGATGACATGGCTAGTGTTCAATCCGAGTCATGGAATGTTAATGGGTACCCTTTGGTTTTTAAGTCTTGGTCCCCTACTGTGGCTGAGGAGCTTGATGTAGTCACCACGATGCCAGTGTGGGTCCTCTTCCCTAATATCGACCCGTGCTTTTGGTCTCAATCAGCTTTAAGCAAAGTGGCTAGTTTTGTGGGTAGGCCAATATGTGCAGATGAACCAACTACGGTTAAAAGTAAAATTGCATTTGCTCGCATTCTGGTGGAAATTGACTTGTCTAAGGAACTCCCAAAAGCAATGACTCTTCAAACTCCTTATAGGGGTACCATTTTGCAGAAGATTGTTTATGAGTGGGTACCATTCTATTGCCACTCTTGCAATAAAATTGGTCATACTAAGGATAAGTGCCATAAGAACAAAGTAAAACAGGTTTTTAAGCCAAAGCCTATTGTTCCTCAGCCTATGGTTGTGGATAAATCCTTGCATACACCTCTTCCACAACAGGATAAAGATGGTTTTACTTTGGTTCATACCAAGCTAAAAGTTGCATGTTTCCAAGAGGGGTGTGTGGGTACCAACTTGGAGAATCAGTTCAATCCTCTTAACAAGTTAGATGAGCCTGTTATTGTTCACTTGGATGTTGAGGATGGTTCAGTCCATGTGGGATTGGATCAGGTAAATGCTGTGGAGATTGATCCTGGAGGGGTTTCCCCCCTCTTTCACCTCAATGATCATTTCCTCCTGGAATGTGAGAGAGGTAAATGACCCTCTAAAACAGCAGGAGGTTTTAGACTTCTTGCTTAGGCATAAAGTGGATTGTGGGGCTTTGATTGAGACTCATATTAAAGCTGATAAAATGAGTAGTGTCTACAGGAAAAATTTTGCTAAATTTTCTCTGATTTCTAATTATGAATTTCATTATGGTGGTCGAATTTGGATTCTGTGGAATCCGGTTACTGTTCATGTTCAGGTTATTGAAAAAGGGGCACAATTCATCCACTGCTCTCTAATTCATATTACCACGCAGAATAAGTTAGAAATAACTTTTGTGTATGCTTTTAACAGGGCTTCTGAAAGGCTGACTTTGTGGGACAAACTTAGAAGTTTCTCTATGAGTCAAACAATGCCTTGGGTCTATTTAGGAGATTTTAATGTCTCCTTGTCTACTGATGAGAGGGTGGGTTGTGCGGTTCATGATAAGGATATGCAGGAGTTTAGAGACTGTATTCTCTCTTGTTCATTGGTTGATCATCCATTTACTGGTGGCCAGTTTACTTGGCATAATAAACAAGACCTCACTCCCAGATGGGCTAAACTTGATAGACTTTTGGTGAATCCTGAGTGGTATATGCAATTACCTACTTCCACTGTGGCCTTTCTACCAGCTGGAATGTCTGACCATGCTTCCATTCTTCTTTCTATTACTTCTCTTATTGGTAAGCAACGGTCTTTTAGATATTTGAATTGTTGGGCTATTTCTCCTGACTTTCATCACACTGTTGACCAGAATTGGCAGGGAAAGCTAACTGGTGGGCATATTTACAAGTTGTTCTCTAAATTAAGAGGACTTCGTGTCTCTTTGAAGGGCATTCATCATGTAGAGTTCTCTGGGATAACAAATCGAGTTGCTGAGGCTAAAGCAAAGCTTACAGAATGCCAATTGTTACTTCAGTCAACTACTCTTAACACTTTGTTACTGGCACAGGAAAAGGCTACTTTAAATGCATACGCTAAGTTAAAGAAGGCTGAGATGCGGGTCTTAGCTCAGCGGGCTAAGATCCAACATCTTCAACTAAGTGACGCTAATACAAGATACTTTTATGCAAGTATTGTTGCCAGGAAGAGCAGGAATACCATCGGGGTAATCGAGGATGCCCATGGGGTTATTTGTAAAGGGCATACTAAGGTTTCTCAGGCTTTTTAGAATTTTTATAAAAATTTGTTAGGAACTGCAGAGAATAATGTCAAGCTTCCTTCTGAATTATTCACTAAACATACTTTGACCCACGGTTCTCATCTTGAAGCTCCAATTACTTCTAAGGAGATTGAGGAAGCGTTGTTTTCTATTGATAGAAATAAGAGTCCTAGGGTGGACGGCTATACTTCAGGGTTCTTTAGGGACACTTGGGCTATCACTGGTCAGGATTTCCATGCGGTCGTGCAAGAATTTTTTAAGAAGAGTAGTATGCCACGAGCAGCTAATTCTACCCTTATTGCTCTTATTCCTAAAAGTGATTCTCCTAGGTCTGTTACTGAATTTCGTCCTATCTCTTGCTGTACTGTTTTCTACAAGACTGTTAGTAAGATTTTGGCTAATAGAATGAAGACTGTGTTGGGGGATATTATTGGGCTTGAGCAAGCTGCGTTCATTGAGGAAAGAGATTTATTTGATAACTCTATGCTTGCACATGAGCTTGCTTTTAAGTATAATAGGAGTCTTATTTCTCCTCGGTGTATTCTGAAGGTAGATATAAAGAAGGCCTTTGATTCAGTTAATTGGTCTTTTTTAGCTGACATGTTGCACCTGTTTGGATTTCCCTTACAATTTACTCAGTGGATTCTGGCCTGTGTTACTCATTCTCACTTCTCCCTGAGCATTAATGGATCAACTGAGGGGTATTTTCCGGGAAAAAGGGGCCTCAGACAGGGGGACCCTCTATCTCCTTATTTGTTTGCCCTCAGTATGGAGGTCCTTTAAAGGTTACTTAGGAAGCTGCCTAGCTACTCTGGATTTTCATATCACCCCAAGTGCGTTAAGATTAATCTTACACACTTAATCTTTGCTGATGATCTTTTAGTGTTTACTCGTGGGGATTTGCCTTCTATTCAGGCTGTGGATAGTTGTCTTGCTCAGTTTGCTAGGTACTCTGGGTTGAGGATAAATCCTATGAAGTCAAATCTCTACTTTGCGGGAGTTTCGTTACCTCTCAAAAAGTTGATTTTGGAAGCTACTGGTTATGTTGAGGGTGATCTTCCAGTTAGATATCTTGGTATTCCTTTATTCAGCTCAAGGCTCACACAAAAAATGTTTACCCCTTTACTGGACAAAATTAAAGATAAACTTTCTCATTGGGCTAACAACATGCTAAGTTATGCAGGTAAGATTGCTCTTATTAATTCAGTTATTTTTGGACTTCAAAGTTTTTGGGGGGCAAGTGTTTTGCTTCCTATGGGTATTATCAAGCAGATTCAGAAACTTTGTAAGGACTTTTTATGGGGTATTGCTGATGGGCACAGACGGTTGGTGTTTAAGAGTTGGGATAGTATTTGCTTACCAAGGCAAGAAGGAGGGCTTAATATTAAGGAGATTCTGAGTTGGAACAAAACTCAGATGATGGTCTGGGCGAGAAAAATAGAGATGGACACATCTACAATCTGGGTCAAATGGGTGAAGGCATATATTCTTAAAGGTACTAATTTTTGGCAGTTCCATTTGACCTCTGCAAAATCCTGGTTTTGGCACAATGTTATATATTGTCGAGATATGCTTATTCTCGCTACTGGTGGGATATCTCAAGCTAAGATTCTTATTAGCCAGGCAAAGTTTAAGAGTGAAATTTATGAACTGCTACGGAAAAAAGAGGCTTCCTTCTCTAAGACTAAAACTCTTGGGGATTCTTTTAACTACCCAAAACATGAGGTGATTGGGGTCCTTGCTACTCAAAATAGATTGCCCACTATTGACAATCTTTGCAAAAGAGGCCTTATCATTGTCAATAGGTGCGCCTTATGTGAGGCACAATCTGAATCTATACATCATCTTCTTTTTGAATGCTCTATATCTGCTGCAGTTTGGAAGGAAGTTGCTGTCTGGGTAGGTGCTACCCCAGCTATCAAATTGAGAGCTATTTTTGATTGGTATAGACTGCATAATAGAGGTAAAAGTTGGATAAAATGGCAAAGGAGATGTGCATTTGTGTGTGCTATCTATCTCTTATGGAAAGAACGGAATCGGAGGATCTTTCAAGGTATTCAGAGTACTGCATTGGCCATTGTTTGGCAGATTAAGTACCTGGTACTTCTTAGGTCCCGTGGTAATGAAGCAGCGTTTGAGGTGTTAGCCTAGATTCCATTTGGTTTTTGCTTGTTTCGCTGGTTATTTTTTTATGATTATTTAGGTGGCTATTCTGGCTACCCTTGTAGAAATGCATAGGATCTGTAATACTTATTCCCATTTTTAATGTAATGATCCAAGCTTTCTGCAAAAAAAAAGTTACATTTTTTGCTAAAATTGCTTCAAACACTAATTTCAGTGACTTATTTGGTCTGTTTTTGAACTTATTTTGCTTGTGACTTAGCAAATCCATACTTTGAAAGGTATAACTATGTAGACAAATGTAGGGGGAGTTCAAAAATAGAGGAAATAAGTCACATAAATTGTGAGTTTTGAAACAATTTTAGGAAAAAAAAATGTAACTTAATAGAGTAATTTTAGCAAAAATGTAACTTGAGGGAGTAATTTTAGCAAGAAATGCAACTTAAGGGAGTAATTTTTGAAAACAATTTTAAAAAGACTAATTTTAAAAAAGTTGATTTCAAAAGGGAGTAAAATCTATTAAGCCTTAGTATGGATAGTTTGTAATAAACATGTAATTGCTAACTTTTATTTAAAGTACTTTGGTTTGTTGTACTTTCTTATTCACTGCCTCGGGAAACCAAGATGGTAACAATCCTATTTATTTGGAAATGTCTTGCTAAAGGCTCCTAAATAAATCGGGTGTAGATACCCAGTATCTGCACCTTCAAAAAACCACCCGATTATAATCGGACTATAACGTGTTTTCGATATGCGTACGTGGATTGGCTATACATGAGAAGGTTTAATGCATTACTCGGATGTGAAAAATGATTTCAAAAATGGGTTTCTAACTTCATTTGCATTGAAACAACACTATTTAGACTTAAAACCGTCTTCGGACCCAAAACCGACTTAGAAACCCGCAACTCGAGTCAACCTGAGTAAACCCAAATCTCGAATGTCTTTATCATGTCATTTCCATTAAAATGACCCTAATTAGAGTCAAAACCGACACCGGGCCAAAAACCGACTCAAAATTCAAATCTTGACTCACACGGGTCAAACCCGAGTCAAGCACACAAAATACCTACCTCAAGTAACACCCAAAATCATTTTATTAGGTGCCCATATTATTACACGACATCTTATTTGATTACCACAAATTAAACCAACCAAACAATGGATGGAGAAAAGGCCACGTCCAAATTGAAAAGGACAGGGAACCCCATTGTATAGCTGGCATGCTCGCGCCTCAATGGGCTATCTACTTAGCCTCTAAGCAAACTCAACCGACCTACCATCCCACATTTCTCTATAAATACCAACCTTCATACACCATAATCTTCACGCGAGAGTCCGCCCCCTCACGTCTCCCTTAAACTTCTATACTCGACTTTCTAAGTCACAAAATCGACACATGTTTTCGACCTACTGATCGAAAACACAAGCCTTACACATTTTGTTTGGTACCGTCACCGTGCATTTGACCGACCCATTCGACCAACTCAACATTAATCGACATGTTTTTCAAAAACACATTTTCAACTCATTTTCAAAACAAAATCCTTTTTTAAGGCACTCTTTTAGACTTCTTTGATCGCGAGTAGTCACAACAAGAAAACCGTCTCTAAAGTCGTCTACCTTGCAAACATCATTATACATAAGTATGAGGGTGTAAACAACTCACTTATTTCATGTCTTTGGTGTTTTTTTTGAGTTTATAAGCATGAACAACGCAGAACATGATTTAATTATAGGTTAGACGAGCCAAAACCGAGTTTTGGCCTGAGACAGGAGCCCTTTGCTATGCAAAGAGGCTCGCGCCTCTTGTGGGTTCTCGGGTCAGACTCAAACGTGTTTGTGTTCGTCTTTCCTTCAACACTTTCGTTTATTTTTACTTCTTTACATTTACGGTTTTTACCATTTTAATTCATTTTTATGACAAATATTTTGACCAATACAAAAATCATCCTTGGTTCCTTATACCATGACGGTTTATTCCATGACTCGATGATATTATTGGTTAATTACATTTTAATGGATATTTTAACACCCTTTTCTTTTATCCACCATTTTTCTCATTTATTTACACTTGCAAACATATTAGTCATAATTCATAATCATCCTTGGTTCCTTAACCATGTCGGTTTAATCCGAGTACGATGACAAACATGACTAATTACAAAATAAATGAACTTAACATAATTAGTTCAAATCAAACATTTTCCTTTCACTTTTATTTCATATTATTTTTATCTTTGTCTTGGCCATATTGTATGTCACCCTTGGTTAAAATAAATACCATGTCGATTTGATTCGAGTACGGTGATAAAATGGTTAAGCACACATATTTTACATTTTAATTTGTAAACTATGCTTTTCAAACTTGCAAATCTGACAACGAATATTACTAACATAAAAGTAATTATTCCGAGTCATGCAAATCATACTTGAAAATCATTTAAACTCAAATACGGTTTTAAACAACCATTTTAACAACCAGGAGGCACCTCTTGGCTCGCCACATGGCTCGCGCCCCAAGAACCTGCCTATTTCCATATTTCAAAACCTGGGCAAAGTCCCTTCCCTCGCCAATAGGCTCGCGCCCTAATGGGGCTGCCTAGCACTGTTCTGCCTCGTTTTAGCACTTCTCTAGGACGATCCCGATTACGGTTAATCCGAGTACATGACGGACCAGATTGACAAGTTTACGTTTTTACACTTTGTCATTTGACACCCTTTTTCAAATAAATGGATCGTGTTAAGCATCATAACCCGAATTTGGTAAATAGATGTTTAATTTCCGTTTTCACATGCAAATCAATCTAAATCCAACTTTGACATCAATTTCATGCTATGTGGATAAACAAACCGACTTAGCAAACTTTCACATGTTAGGTTAAACTTTTGGATGCGCATTCATGCATTTAAACCTTTTTATCAACTCTTGCACTTAAACAACCACGATCGATCAGTAGAGGCTGCTAACGCGGGCGAGATTGGGTGTCCGATTAAAGGGCTTCCCAATACGTACCCTCACCCCTTACTCAGAACCTTTGGATAGTGGATGGCCTTATCCAGGGCGCACGAGAGTCATTTTAGGCATAGAATGCTAAAAGGGGGACGAGTCCTTATCTTTAGTACCTATGTCAAGCACCGCTTTTTTGCCTTGATTGACCTAGGTATAAAGTGGATTCGAACGGGTTCCAGACATCCCACAAATGCTTGGTGGCGACTCCGAACATCTCAACATCGTTTCGAGACTTTTGCGGAGACGAAACCGGCCGATCTAAAGCGATCCGGTTGAAAGCATTTCTACGCCTCCAAACGTGGCTTTCCGACCGCTATACGTCCACAGATTGGCTTGGCGTGTAGGTGGCCTACATCCACGGATCGGCGGTGGCACATGTACACATATTACGTGGCCCATGTCCAAAATTTGGTGACTCCGCTGGGGAAAACTAGGACACTTGTGTCTTTGTGATCCTTAGAGGTGAAAATCGAACGAGGTCGTGGTTAAAGTGCATTAATTGATATTATGGTCATAAGTCGGGTTCCTTGTCCGGGCCCACAACCTAACTCGTTTCGACCAATTGGCTCGTCTTGTCGGCGTGAGTCAAGCATACCGTTGACGTTACACTTTTCTGTTTTGTCAAAGAGCTTTTATTTCCTTCGTGCACGAGGTTAGGACACCCTCCTTACACATTTTGTTTGGATTGGTATCCCTCTCGAAAATCGGGGATTGATCGCTTGATGTGTAACCCACCCTTATTAAGCCAAAACCCGTGTCAGCATTATGCATAATATAATGAAAGTGCGAGTGCTTATGTGTTATGTGATCATAAGTCCTTCCGTGTTATTTTAAACTTTCAAAAAACCCTTTTTTGCGCCGTTATAATGGCCGCTTTAAACCTCGGTCTTTCGCCGACCGTTGCATACCTTTTCATGTCGTCGTAATGACGATTTTCAAACCCGGTTTTCTCCAACCATTTCAACAGGCCCTTCTATGCCGTCGTAATGACGATCTTCAAAGCCGGTTTTTACAACCGTTTCAAAGCACCTTTTTATGCCGTCGTAATGACGATTTTCAAACCCGGTTTTCACAAACCATTTCAAAACACCTTTTTGCGCCGTTATAATGGCCATTTCAAAACCCGGTTTTTATAACCATTCTATATGCACCTTTTCATGCCGTTGTAATGACGACTTCAAACCTTGGTTTTCACTAGCCATTTCAAAATACCCTTTTACGTCGCCGTCGTAATGACGAATTCTACCCTCGAATTTTTAAAATTCGAAATAAATTTTAAAACAAAAACGGTTTTCTAACTCGTCCTAACGACAAATTCAATCCTCATAATTTCCAATTTCAAATCTTTGAAAAAAAATTTAACCTTTTTCAAATTTCAATTCAAAATCAAATATTTGGAAACAAATTTAACCGTTTTCAGATTTCATATCCAATTTCAAACCATTTGAAAACAAATTTAACCGTTTTCAAATTTCAATTCAAAATCAAATCTTTGAAAACAAATTTAACCGTTTTCAAATTTCAATTCGATAATCTTTGAAAACAAATTTAACCGTTTTCAAATTTCAATTCAAAATCAAATCTTTCAAAACAAATTTAACCGTTTTCAAATTTTCAACCCAATTTCAAGTCTTTGAAAACAAATTTAACCGTTTTCAAGGCCATTGTGATGACGATTCCAAATTCTTCAAATCTCGATATTCAAATCCGTGATTCGGAATTTCAAAAACCGTCTTCGGAAATAACACATTGTTTACAGAGCCTCCGCAGCTTCAACTCAAACCGTCTTTTGAAAACAAGCCTATGACAACCCTTTTAACTGACCGACCTTTTGAAGATCCTTACTCTTCGAAAGGCGTCCATAGAACGACAAATGAATCTTTTTTGAAAATTTCTATTTTCGAAAACTTCAGTCCACCTTTCCGATTCAGCCTCGAGACGATTAGAGTCCAGTCGATTTCAAGTCAAGTCGTCTAGATAACGTCGAATCTCCGCTGAAGTTAGTACCTACCTTTTGGTCTAGGTTGTGTCGCCTAATTGTCGAGACATCTTCAATGGCATTAGCAGAGTCAAAACCTCTCGGGTATTAAACCCATCTTTCCCCTACATTACGGGTCAAAGGTCAAGTTTGTGTACATGTCTTGTCCAACGGCGTCGTGCCAGCAACGCTTATCCAAACTGAGTCAGAAGTCGTCTGTCTAGGCATCATTATGCCAAAGTTGACACTCGAGTCTAAGTTCAAAGTCATGCACCAAGAGTTCAAACACAAGAGGTCATTCATGATCTTTAATGAACTCATAACCTAGTCACACCATCACGTCTCCACAACAAAACTGCCTTTTGTACATATGTGTCGTACTTGTCTTTGTTTGTGCAATACCTTCCAAGATAAGTTATAACGCCTATCATTATGTCAATTAGGAATCCCTTGGGTGCCATGAATCGCCAACCAGGTACTCAAGAAGCCGATCAATCTGCATCCGCCATGAATTATGCCGAAATCAGCAACGTGGTCCTTCGACTCCTAGCTACCGTGGAAGACTTTAGCACTCGTCTCTCTCAAGTTGAGGATAAAATGATAACCGGGAATTTTCCCTCTTCTGATATTGAGCAAAGGGTTAAGCTCCTTGAAAGTCGACTGCTTGCCACTGGCAAAACCAATCCTACTTGGAAGGCAACAAAAACCACTGAAGCCAGTTCCTTAGGTGCGCCACCAACCAAAAATAGACGACCTCATAGGTCCTTCCGTGATTTGGGTATGCCTTATGCCACAGCCTTGGAAAGGCTAATCTCCAAAGGAAAGCTCAAACCAATTAGTCCAACTTCAAACCCTCTACCAAACAAGCGAGGACATAGATGGGATAGAAAACTGTTTTGTCAATATCACCAACGTCGCGGACATGACACCGAGATGTGTCTCCCTCTAAAAGGTGCCATCCTTGATATGATCGAAAGGGGAAAATTACCATTACCTCCCTCAACAAACAACAAAAATAGCCCTCCAGAAAACCCAATTGGACACATTCAGGAATCTTTCCTAGACTGCTCTCACCTCATCTCTCCTGATGATGAGAAAATTCATGCAATTGACGAAGATGGCATATAAAGTGCTATAATAATGCTCTCCGTATCTATCAACAACATATTCTCAAAGCTGCAAGTTGCTATCGATGACTTGAACACCCGGGTAGCTAATTTGGAGAAAAGGTTGGGTAATACCGAAAATGAACCTAACCACCAAGGAGAAAACCAACCCTTCGTTCACCAGCCAATGAGTGATGAGAATGAGGAATTGTCCGATGGTTCCAACATCCACGAACCCACCAACAAAGAACATGAAACTGCCTCATCAAAATCCCCTTCAAAATACTAAGCACCATCCCAAAAACTTCCCATTGACAACGACCAAATCCTGTTTCCGCTCAGGGTTGACAAAAACAAAACTCACAAAAACATCCCAAAAAACTCTAATGTTGGAACCTTGGGAAAACATCAAAGGGTTTTCACAGATCTGGGAATAACATATGGCACCGCTCTGGAAATACTTGCTTCAGAAGGAATGCTGCAACCCATTGGTCCCGACTCCGGACAAACCTGAACACCAAAGAAACCGTTTTTGGAACGGTAAAGCTTATTGCCAATACCATCAAGGCAAGGGCCATGACACCGAAGCCTGCTTCAAACTCAAGAACGCCATTCAAGATATGATTGAAGCTGGAAAAATCATAGTTGCACCTCTCAGTCAAGACAATCCTTCTGAATGTCTCAAGTCAAACAGCAAGGTTGAGCGTTCTCAAAGGACATTCACCAACCTCAACACAACCTATGCCGCAACTCTTCAAAAGCTCATGACTGAAGGGAAACTACAACCAATCAGGCCCACTTCGGACCTGTCTGAATAGAGGAAAACCCGTTTCTGGGACGGCAGTGCCTATTGCCAATATCATCAAGGAAAAGGTCATGACACTGAAATATGCTTCAAACTGAAACATGTTATTCAAAATATGATCGATAACCATGAACTGATGGCTTTATCCCTATGCCAACCAAGTGATGAAAACAACTCTAATGGACATCTCTTTCTGCAAGGGGATGAAAACCTCATGGACTATTGTCCTCCTATTGTCCCAAACAATGAGAGTGAAGTGCTCAAGACCAGACATTCAAGCCGCTGGATGCTGGAAAGGAGACCTTCAAGGAGGAAGATGGTGATTAGGAGTCCGTATCTACGATTGAGTCTGAGTCCGAGTCTTAGGCTTTCTCATATCTGTCCTAGTGTCTGTCCTTTTATTCCCAAGTGACAAACTGGGGGCTGTCCTCATGAGTCACACTTATTCATCGAGTCTGTGCTAACATCTTATTTATCTAAATAAAAGCACGATTTTCAACTATCATATATTCCACCCTTTACCATTTCCCGTCGACAACGAGAATTGATTTAAAACAAACAACACGTTCCAATTCAAAGTGAGTATGCTCAAGTGACGTTCTGTACTGAGCAAGCAAAGGACCCGAAACTCTATATCCATTTTCCTTACCTATTCCATGTCTGGCAATAGAAACTTTCGATAGCACCCAATTTAGAACGAGCTTTTATCAAAGGTATCCTAAGACGAACCCAGATAGCAAACCAGAACATCTCCTTGTTCATGATCAATGACGGAAGGCAAGCCCATTCCCCACAAAAATATCCCATCACCATGTTTCAACCTCTCAACAACGGGTACATCCCCATCTGCACCTTTACCTTCCTCAAATGAAGGACGACAAAGAACCAATAGATCCAAGGCAAAACAAAGGCGAAAACCAAAGCCAAAGCGAAAGCCAAGGCTAAAGCAAAACAAAAACAAAATAGTGAAATTCAAAGCTATTTTCACAAATTTTAAACGACGGAAATAAAAACCGTAATTTTCAAACAAAAAAAGAAACTAGTGAAATTCAAATTCGCTATTTTCACAAATTTCAAACGACGGAAATAAAAGCTGTCATTTTCAAATAAAAAAACAAAATAGTGAAATTCAAATTCGCTATTTCCACAAGTTTCAAACGACGGAAATAAAAACCGTAATTTTCAAATCAAAAAACAAAATAGTGAAATTTAAGTTCGCTATTTTCACAAATTTCAAACGACAAAAATAAAAGCCGTCATTTTCAAATAAAAAAAAACAAAATAGTGAAATTCAAATTCGCTATTTCCACAAATTTCAAACGACGGAAATAAAAACCGTCATTTTCAAATCAAAAAACAAAAAAGTGAAATTCAAATTCGCTATTTTCACAAATCTCAAATGACGGAATTTAAAACCGTCACTTTTCAAGAAAATAAAATAACGGAATTCAAAATTCGTTATTTTCTCACAATTTCAAACGACGGAATTAAAAACCGTCACGTTTTAAGAAAATGAAATAATGGAATTCAAAATTCGTTATTTTCTCACAATTCCAAACGACGGAATTAAAATCGTCCTTTTCAAACAAAAAAACGAAATTGCGAAATTCAAATTCGTTATTTTCACACAATTTCAAATGACGGAATTGAAAACGGTCACTTTTAAAAAAAATGAACTAATGGAATTCAAAATTCGTTATTTTCCCACAATTTCAAATGACGGAATTAAAAACCTCACTTTTCAAGAAAATGAAATAACAAAATTCAAATTCCTTATCTCCACAAAGACTAAAACGATGGAATTAAAAATCGTCACTTTTCAAACCTCGGACCAACGAGTCCAACACAAAATTCCGGACCAATGAGTCCAAAACACCAAGTCCAGGACCAACAAGTCCAAAGCCCAGGACCAATGAGTCCAACACACAAAATCCCGGACTAATGAGTCCAAAACACCAAGTCCAGGACCAACAAGTCCAAAGCCCAGGACCAATAAGTCCAAAACACCAAGTCGAGGACAAACAAGTCAAAAGCCCAGGACCAATGAGTCCAACACACCAAATTCCGGACCAAAGGTCCAAAACACCAAACACCAAAGCCTATCTAGGATCCTGGGGATTCCCCTCAAGATCATAACCAACATCGCTTCACCCCTAAGTCCTTCTAGAGACTGTCACAGGGAGACCTATCTAGGCTTCTAAGGATTCCCCTCAAGCTCGTAATATCACACCTTAACCTTTAAGGTACAGACATGGGATTCTTATCCCAAATTATTTACTAACCATTTCGTGATCATGCCACATCAAGCTTGAGACCCCATTCCGCACCACATTACAAGTCGTAACCCGTCGGCTTAAACACCACAAATACAAGCTCCAGATTTTTATCTGGCAAACAAACCTATTATTACCAGGTTCCACATTCCATAATGTCGAAGCCACTTTTCCCCTGACCCGGATAAGGAGTCTTCAAAAACCATTGCTCCCCGGAACGGGACATGCACATTTGATTCTTAGAGTCCACTTTTTAGTGTGCTCACATAACAAGAAACTTTTTTAAAACTATGCCTCTTTGATTCATGATCAAGAGGGATTTCTCTCCAATCAACCTTCTAATCACCAAACGAAATTTACCGTCGTGACCCTAAGCTCCAGATTTTAATCTTTCTAACAAACCTATCATTACCAAGCTCCACAATCCATAATGTCGAAGCCATTTTCACCCTGACCTAGATATGGAGTCCTCGAATGCTTTGCTACCGAGAACGAGACATATCTAGTCTACCCTTAGGGTCCACTTTTTAGCGTGCTCACATGATAAGGAACATTTTCACAAATTACACCTCTTCGATTTATGATCAAGGGGGGATTCTCTCAAATCAATTTTTCAAGTCACTAAACGGAATTTACCGTCGTGACCCTCACACATTAAGGTCCTAACAACTCGCTTAGGCACACACACTCAGAACTACGATCTGGTTTGATTTCACTTCACGTGAAAACGTAGGCAGTCCTTCATGGACCCAACCATACACCTCAAAATCAATTATCAACACACACTCAGAACTACGATCTGGTTTGATTTCGCAAACACGCGAATACGTAGGCAGTCCTATTACGAGGGCACAACCACACAACCACACACATTCAATTTTCACACCTTCAATTTACAACCCATTGCACATACACGCAGAACTACGATCTGGTTTGATTTCGCAAACACACGAATAAGTAGGCAGTCCTATTACGAGGGCACAACCGCATACTCCTTTCACAACATTTCCAATTTTCAATCCTCAATAACCAGCTCAGAACTACGATCTGGTTTGATTTCGAAAACACGCGAATACGTAGGCAGCTCCCCAACAAGGACACAACCGTACACCCATTTCAATCTCAACCATCAGCTTCAATCCTCAAAAGCAGCCCACCCAGCTGCAAATATTAATCGTATACTTCTTTACTGGGGGTTTCTTCCTTAAGGCATCGCCCATTCATCCTTTTGCCAAATTCTCATCGTCTCACTCCGGGGGCTTCTATGTCGAGATGCCACCCATCCTTTATCCTCAAACATCTTTTGAGTCACAAATACAGTCCAAAATAAAACCGCCCATAGCCTAGTGCTCGGTTTGGACGATGATAAGGTCTTGGTTCCGCTCTCCGAATCATCATACCTCGAGAAGGGATCTCAAACAAGCAAACCGGGGCAAAGATGTCTGGAGAAGATAATAAATTCGCGTTCCTCAACCGAGCGGCCATCTACTCCAAGGATCTGATGCGTGTTGTCACCCTTTCTTGGCTAGGAGTTGCACGTACATGTGCAAAGTCTGTCAGAGTCACCCCCATGTCGTGTCGATACCGACTTTGTGACATGTTCACGACCGTCTGTTTTCCAGTCTGTTAGTATACGTCTGTGTGAGTCAATGTCGTAACGGTCGCGTCTCCAATCTATCAAATCACGGATCTACTAGCAACAAGACTCAATTTTAAGCTTCACAACTTTCGAAAGTTCTATCTCCCCTCACGTGAGATATTACATGCTAGTTGCTTATATGCTGACTGCTCACATGCTTATATGCTTGCATGTTACGTGCTTGTCTATGCGACTGCGGATTTGTGTGGTCAATAACCATGCAGATAATCCTGAGAAGAAAAACGCAGTCCAACTGAGTACTGGGTTCTTCCAAACAAACGCCAACCCATCAAGTCCAAGGGCTTTAACCGCATCAATTACATTGCATACGCTACCTCCCAACGAGCGGCAACTCATATCCCCGGCGAGTCCTGAGAAGTTTCTAACTCCCAAGCGAGTGCCGATTTTCAAATAAAAGTCACACAGGTCTTTCAAAGATCCTTGCAACATCGTTCATGATCCCGACGCAGCGCTCTCCCTAAATGGTTTTCCATAGAGACTTTCTTATATAATTTATCCCCACGAAGTTCATTTAAGACCCCCACCAAGTTGGAGTTCGTCCTTAGCCGAACCTATAAATGTCAATCTGGTTGGAAGTCATTACCAGACAATATCTTGAAATAAGTCGGATGTTTCAGGCCATTTCCCACAGTCGATCATTCGAAATTCAACATGGCTGGCGAGCCTCAAAACGCATCACATTCAACATGGCTGCTGGCGAGCCTCAAAACGCATCACATTCAACATGGTTGGCGAGCCTCACAATGCACATTCAACATGGTTGGCGAGCCTCAGAACGTGCCTTCAACATGGTTGGCGAGCCTCAAAACGTACCTTCAAAATGGCTGGCGAGCCTCAAAACGCACCTCCAACACGGGTGGCGAGCCTTTGCACGCAAACAAGAAACAATTCAAGGACATATCCTGAAGATGCCTCAAGTATGACTCCTTCTTATGGCTGGCGAGCCTTCATACGTAGTCTAATGCACTTTAAACGATCCAAATCGGAAGTCGACAAGCTCTAAAATGTTCCCAACGGCAGGTCCTTGACTCGAATCCCCGAGTCGCCTCGACGTCGCCCTTCCCGACGGCAGGTCCTTGGCTCAAACCCTTTTGAGTCGCCTCGATGTCGCAATGGTCTTCAAGTTGTAATCTTAGATTGACTTGGAGGCTATACTTTGACTTTCGCCCCGTCTAACCGCAGTTAAAGTGGGGGCTCTATAGATACCCAGTATCTGCACCTTCCAAAAACCACCCGATGATGGTCAGACTATAACGTGTTTTCGATATGCGTACATGGATTGGCTATACATGAGACGGTTTAATGCATTACTTGGATGTAAAAAATGATTTCAAAAATGGTTTTCTAACTTCATTTGAATTGAAACAACACTATTTAGAGTTAAAACCGTCTTCGGACCCAAAACCGACTCAGAAACCCGCAACTCGAGTCAACCCAAATCTCAAATGTCAAAAATAATGCCATTAATGTCTTTATCATGTCATTTCCATTAAAATGACCCTAATTAGAGTCAAAACCGACACCGGGCCAAAAACCGACTCAAAATTCAAATCTTGATTCACACAGGTCAAACCCGAGTCAAGCACACAAAATACCTACCTCAAGTAACACCCAAAGTCATCTTATTAGGTGCCCATATTATTACACGACATCTTATTTGATTACCACAAATCAAACCAACCAAACAATTGATGGAGAAAAGGCCACGTCCAAATTGAAAAGGACAGGGCACCCCATTGCATAGCTGGCATGCTCGCGCCTCAATGGGCTATCTGCTAAGCCTCTAAGCAAACTCAACCGACCTACCATCCTACATTTCTCTATAAATACCAACCTTCACACACCATAATCTTCACGCAAGAGTCCGCCCCCTCACATCTCCCTTAAACTTCTATACTCGACTTCCTAAGTCACAAAATCGACACGTGTTTTCGACCTACCGATCGAAAACACAAGCCTTACACATTTTGTTTGGTACCGTTGCCATGCATTCGGCTGACCCATTCGACCAACTCAATATTAATCAACATGTTTTTCAACAACACATTTTCAACTCATTTTCAAAACAAAATCCTTTTTTAAGGCACTCTTTTAAACTTCTTGATCGCGAGTAGTCACAACGAGAAAACCGTATCTAAAGTCGTCTACCTTGCAAACATCAATACACGTAATTTTGAGGGTGTACACAACTCACTTTTTTCATGTCTTTCATGTTTTTATGAGTTTGTAAGCATGAACAAGGCATAACACGATTCAAATATAGGTTAGACAAGCCAAAACCGAGTTTTTGCCTGAGACAGGAGCCCTTTGCTATGCAAAGAGGCTCGCGCCTCTTGTGGGTTCTTGGGTCAGACTCAAACGTGTTTGTGTCGTCTTTCCTTCAACACTTTTTTTTTATTTTTACTTCTTTCTTTTTACGGTTTTTACCATTTTAATTCATTTTTATGACAAATATTTTGACCATTACAAAAATCATCCTTCGTTCCTTATACCACGACCGTTTATTCCGTGACTCGATGATATTATTGGTTAATTACATTTTAATGGATATTTTAACACTCTTTTCTTTTATTCACTATTTTTCTCATTTATTTACACTTTCAAACATATTAGTCATAATCATAATCATCCTTGGTTCCTTATATCATATCGGTTTAATCCGAGTACGATGACAAACTTGACTAATTACAAAATAAATGAACTTAACATAATTAGTTCAAATCAAACATTTTCCTTTCACTTTTATTTCATGTTATTTTTATCTTTGTCTTGGCCATATTGTATGTCACCCTTGGTTAAAATAAATACCATGTCGATTTAATTCGAGTACGGTGATAAAATGGTTAAGTACACATATTTTACATTTTTATTTGTAAACTATGCTTTTCAAACTTGCAAATCCGACAACGAATATTACTAACATAATAGTAATTTTTCCGAGTCATGCAAATTATACTTGAAAATCATTTAAACTCAAATACGGTTTTAAACAACCTTTTTAACAACCAGGAGGCATCTCTTGGCTCGCCCCATGGCTCGCATCTTAAGAGCCTGCCTATTTCCATCTTTCAAATCCTGGGCAGAGCCCCTTCCCTCGCAATAGGCTCGCGCCCTAATGGTGCTGCCTGGCACTGTCCTGCCTCGTTTTAGCACGAGTCTAGGACGATCCCTATTACGGTTAATCCGAGTACATGACGGACCAGATTGACAAGTTTACGTTTTTACACGTTGTCATTTGACACCCTTTTTCAAATAAATGGATCGTGTTAAGCAACATAACCCGAATTTGGTAAATGGATGTTTAATTTCCGTTTTCACATGCAAATCAATCTAAATCCAACTTTGACATCAATTTCATGCTATGTGGATAAACAAACCAACTTAGCAAACTTTCACATGTTAGGTTAAACTTTTGGATGCGCATTCATGCATTTAAACCGTTTTATCAACTCTTGCACTTAAACAACCACGATCGATCAGTAGAGGCCGCTAACGCGGGCGAGATTGGGTGTCCGATTAAAGGGCTTCCCAATACGTACCCTCACCCCTTACTCAGAACCTTTGGATAGTGGATGGCCTTATCCAGGGCGCACGAGAGTCATTTTAGGCATAGAATGCTAAAAGGGGGACGAGTCCTTATCTTTAGTACCTATGTTAAGCACCGCTTTTTTGCCTTGATTGACCTAGGTATAAAGTGGATTTGAACGGGTTCCAGGCATCCCACAAATTCTTGGTGGCGACTCCGAACATCTCAACATCGTTTCGAGAACTTTGCCGAGACGAAACCGACCGATCTAAAGCGATCCGTGTTGGAGTTAGTGTCCTCCACAATAGTGCGTTTACATAATAAATCGCATTAATGGAATATCATCAGATATTTAATTATTTGATCCTCGTTAGTTGATTAACGTAAATCGACAACTGTTGGCTAACTAGAGTTTGACGTTATTGTCGTGAGACGGCGGTGATCAACTAACCCCTTTCGGTCACACCTAAAGGAACGAACCCCAATTGACAACTAATTAATTGTATGAGATACAATTTATTTAGTCCCTTGATTTATAGACTAAAAGGTTAGTCGATTATTTTTAGAGAGATTTTGAGTTGTGAACTCGAGGCACGACAGTTATTATTTAATTATGCGATAAATTGAATAATAAATTTTGGGAGACGGGTTTTAGTTAATTAATTGGTAATTCACTAAAATTGTACTAATTGATTAATGTGATTAATATTAGTACGTAAATAATATGTGTAGCAGTACATGTATATTTATGGAGTGATTTGAACGAATTAATTATGGAAGTATTTAAACATGAAACGATTTTAAAATAAAATTACACGTATTTGTGCGACAAATATAAGAACCAATATGGACTCGTAAATGGGCAAGTGGACCGTGTAAAATAGAGTTGTGGATGATTAGGAACATAATCATTTCACCTTACTTTATATACTTCCATAAGTTATCTTATAATAGATTTTGCATGTGATGTAAGATTAAAAAATATAAGACAATTTGAACACTCCACCTCTCCCTCACTCCACCGGTTTTCCCCCTCTTTATAGACCAATTTTTGTTCATTTTTTTGATGCTTGCTCATTTCATTTTGCATGTGAACAACAATTGGTCTTCCTTTCTCTAAAATTATTATACATCTTTACTAAGAAGTTAGTAATCAAATATTATTACTAAGAGTGTTAGTAATATTACAAATTTTATCAAGGGAATATTTTTAACAAGTTTCTAGTAAAATACTTGTTAGATTTTTGGGTTGAGTTCTTGGGTGCACATTGTAAGGAGATCTTCTCTTTGAAGATTTGTTAGGAGGATCATAATTTTATTATAAGATCAAGAACAATCAAGGTAGGAGATCTTGATTGTGCCCATATTACCATAAAAATCTATGTAAGGAAATTGTTTTTCTTTTACTTTCAGTTTTATGCTTTTATATTTGCATGCATGTTATATAGATCACTAAAATGATAAATTATGAGATAATTTAATTTTTATTAGAGAGTCTGATATGGATCTATGATCTTTCAAGTGGTATCAGAGTTTAGGCTTGTAATTTGCATGTTCATTTTAAGCATATTAATAAATTGTTTGCATTTTTATTGATTTTATGAGATAAAAGTCGATAAAAGTGAAATAAATTAATCATAATTTCGAAACAATTGATTATACCCATGATAAATTTATGTACATTTAAAAATATTATTTAAATGTTAAAAGTGAATTTTAAAATGTGTTTTCACCTTGTTTGGATGTTTATTGGTTTTAGTGGTTAAAAACCGATAAATATCGATCTTTTTCTTCATAAATTTTATCCGGATTTTTGGGGCAATTTTTGTTTCAATTTTTTGGGTAATGTTTCAATTATTTTGGATTTTTACTTAAAAATTAAGATTTTTACCGATTAAATTAGCTAAATATCACCAAATCAAACTAATTATTCATCATAAAATTAATGAGGACTAATTTTGAGGTTCAAAACAGTTTGGACAATTAGTTTGGACTTAAATGAGATTTAAGAGTTGATTATTGATTTTTACATGTTAAAAATCGATTAAATCCACAAAAACCGAGATGGATACCAACGATTGATAGATAGGGCGATTTTGGCATCAATTTACAACATTTTAAGCATATTCATTTTAATTGAATGAATGATTGTCATTTATTTAAAGTATTTATCTTGTTGTACCTAGTATGGCCTAGTTTAATTTTAATCGTTATTACCCGAAATGAATGGGAATATCAATTTGTTTGTAATTAAATACGATCTCGTATCATCGGTTTGTAATTAATTAATAGTTTTATTTATTTTATTAATTAATGTATAATAGGAATAGCTATGTAATTCAATTGTAATAGTTATTTTTACCGGCGTTTCCAAAAGACGGATTACAGCGAGACGGAGTCTATTTTTGGAAGGTGTTCCAAATCCCACAAGAAGGAGCCACTTATGGGATGAAGAGGCAAGGGACCAAGGAGTTGGTTTCCGAAATGTAATAGACTAGTTTTTATAAACTAGGTGGCCATACTAGGATTTATTCATATGCTTACTTGTTTGCTTGTTTTATTTTCGCGCATGCCAAAATCGCCATTCACATGCATTTTATTTTCGCGGTTGTCAATTCACGTCATTGACATTCACCGACTTAGTTCACTTATAGGGAATTTATGACTAAATTGACAAGATCTCTCACGTAACTAAAATTGAGATTAGCCTTACCAATTAGTAACACCTATGAATCTCTTGTTCATTAGAGCCACGCTCGCCCAAGCGGGGTGTTCTCTTTTTACCTTGGGTAAGTAGGGCGGTAAACGGTTATCACACGCTAAAATTGGTTGGACTCAACGGGATATAAGACGGTCTTGTGTTCCGGGGCTAGTAGATGGATTTAAGGAAATTCGTCGACCAATAGTTCTAGAGGTAGAATTAGTCAACGTGACTTACCGAATGTACACAATTATGGGATGTTTCGCCCAAGCGATGCTCATTTTTGTTTAATATTTGGTTCTTGGAATCATTTATATAATTTAGTGGGAGATCATTATATAAATGCTAAAACTTGTTAAATATGTTTTTACAAGTAATTTTTAAAACAATGGATGTTAATTTTTCCTTTTTGTTGTAGCATTTTAATTCGCAATGGCAACTTCATCAACTCCATCGACTACTTCACTAGGCAAAGATTCATGGCTAAGGTCCGTAATGGACAAATGTATCTTAAAAGATAACGGTAGTAACTTTCTTGAATAGGAATCCAACATCAAAAGTGCCGCGTTGTCCGACAATGTGCTCACTTACTTGACCGATGCTTCTATCGAGCCCGATCCAAGGGCTTCATCGGCGGTGCGGACCACCTATGATGACCATGTGAGGATGTCGAATGATATCAAGAATGTGTTGATATGGTCAATGTCCCCAAAGCTCAAGCTATCAGGCATTTCTTTAAATGCGTACGAGATATTCACTCGTATAATCACTATGTTTTCACAAACACCTAAAGTCCGTCAATACGATGCAGCGGCACGCTTCTTTGAAGCTAAGCTTGAGAGGGCCAAAAGGTTGGTCCCCATGTACTCAAAATGGTCGAATATATTGACATCCTAGAGCGTCTAGGGTGTAAGGTTCCTAAGACTCTTGTGGTGGATCTTATCCTCCATTCACTTCCCACCAAGTTTGCCCACTTTAGGGTAAACTACAACATGAATGGCATGGATAAGAGTTATCATGAAATTCATGCACTCCTCACCCAAGTGGAGAGGGATATGGAAGCTAGTGGGAGTGAAAAAGGAGATGTTTTAACCATGAAGTTAAAGAACATGTCCCTTGGAGTTAAGAAAGGAAAGGGGAAGGAAAAGTCCCAATTCAAGAAATCGTCAAAGAAACATGACAAGGGAAAGGGGAAGGCCGTTGAGAATGACAATCCCAAGGCAAAAAGTGTCAAACTCTCCGAGGCCGAATGTTTCCATTGTAATGGGAAGGGGTATTATAGGAGGAGTTGTCCCAAATACTTGGAGGATCTCAAGGAAGGGCGTGTGACTCCTATTGGTATGATTTCCTCTCTCTATGTGATAGACGTTAATTATGTTTGTACTTCCACTTGGGTACTTGATACCGGATGTGGCTCTCACCTTTGTAATCATTTGCAGGGTTTAAGGGACGTGCAAGCACTAGCAAAAGGTGATGTGGATCTCCGCATGAGCAATAGAGCTAGAGTAGCCGCCGTTTCCTTGGGGACCTATGTGCTCACTTTAGCTAGTGGTCTAGAGTTGTATTTAAATAAGTGTTATTTTGTACCAACTTTAGCCAAGAACATCATCTCCATTTCCGCGTTAGACGCGGAAGGCTTTTGTTTTATGATTAAGGACAAGTGTTGTACTTTTCTTTAAATGATGTGGTTTATGGCAAGGCCATTTCAATTGGAGGCATTTATGTTTTAAATGATGTTAATGACGTTTATCATGTGGAAACTAAAAAGCTCAAAATGGGTGATCCAAACGAATCCTACATTTGGCATTGTCGTTTAGGCCACATAAACGAAAGACGCATTAAGAGACTTGCTTCATTAAAAGTGCTCAAACCATTTGGTTTCGAATCTTATGGTACATGCGAGTCTTGCCTTTTAGGCAAGATGACTCGTGCACCTTTTGCGGGAAAAGGCACACGAGCTAGTGAGGTTTTGGATCTCATACATACGGATGTGTGTGGACCATTAACCATCACCGCTAGAGGAGGTTTTCACTACTTCATTACTTTTACTGATGACTTAAGTAGATATGGGTATGTCTACTTAATGAAGAACAAGAGTGAAGCCTTTGACAAGTTCAAAGAGTTCCAATATGAAGTTGAGAACCAATTGGATAAAAAGTTTAAGACCCTACGATCCGATCGTGATGGTGAATATCTAAATTATGAATTTGATTCACACCTAAAAGATTGTGGTATAGTATCACAATGGACTCCTCCTGGCACACCGCAATTAAATGGTGTGGCCGAAAGGAGAAACCGAACTTTACTAGATATGGTTCGGTCTATGATGAGTCTAACTGAGCTTCCTAGTTCATTTTGGGGTTTTGCCCTCTTGTCTGCAACATTTTCACTAAATCGAAGCCCGACTAAAGCGACCGATAAGACTCCATATGAGATATGGAAAGGGAAAGTCTCTCATTTGTCATTCATGCGTATTTGGGGTTGTGAAGCGTACGTCAAGATCAAGTCTGACAATAAGCTTGAACCCAAGTCTGACAAATGTCTTTTTGTAGGATATCCAAGGGAAACACATGGCTACTTCTACAATAAACACGAGAACAAAGTGTTTGTGGCTCGTGATGCTATCTTCCTAGAAAAGGAGTTTATTTCTAGGAGACAGAGTGGGAGAAAATTTGAACCTGAAGAAGTTCGAGAGCCACAAACCGAGAATGAGGTAGAGGAGAACGTGGAGGATAGCATTCCCTCTTCCTCTGAAACGGTAATTGTTCCTAGAAAGTCAAGTAGGATTTCTAATCCACCTGACCGCTATCTTGGTAACATCGAAGAGGATGGTGTTTTGTTACTTTTGGAAAATGATGAATCCACTACCTACAAATCGGCCATATCTAGTCCCGACTCCTCGCTTTGGCTAGAAGCCATGCGATTCGAAATGGATTCCATGTACGAGAACCAAGTATGGGACTTGGTGGATTTATCTGAGGGAGTGCGACCCCTTCAGTGTAAATGGATATATAAAATAAGCTCAGCGTGGATAAACATGTGGATGTTTGCAAAGCTAGATTGGTGGCAAAAGGTTTCACCCAAGTTCATGGTTTACACTATGATGAAACCTTCACTCCAGTCGTTATGCTTCGGTCCATTAGGATAATCTTAGTGGTTGCCGCATTTCATAATTATGAGATTTGGCAAATGGATGTCGACACCGCCTTCTTGAATGGGATTCTAGACGAAGAGGTGTACATGATACAACCTGAAGGTTTTGTGGATACATCTAACCCTAAGAAGGTGTGTAAGCTTAAGAAGTCCATCTATGGTCTTAAGCAAGCATCTAGGAGTTGGAATCATCGCTTTGATCATGTCATTAAATAATACGGTTTCACTAGAAATGTGGAAGAACCGTGTTTATACATGAAGTTTAGTGGGAGTAAGGTTGCATTCCTTGTCCTATATATGGATGACATATTGCTCATTGGGAATGATATTCCATCGCTCACTTCTGTTAAGGAGTGGCTAGGGAAACACTTCCAGATGAAGGACTTGGGAGAGGCATAACGAATCTTGGGTATCCGGATCTATAGGGATAGGTCCAAGATGATACTAGCATTGAGTCAAGAAGCTTATATTGACAAAGTTCTTGACCGGTTCAATATGAAAGACTCCAAGAGAGGATTTCTACCTATGGGCCAAGGGATTACTTTGAGCAAGTCACAGTCTCCCTCCACCCCTAAGGAAATTGAACACATGAAGACCGTCCCTTATGCTTCCGCTGTTGGGTTTATCATGTATGCTATGATTTGCACTCGTCCCGACGTTGCGTATGCCTTGAGCATGACAAGTCGTTATCAAGCCAAGCCTGGTGAGAGTCACTGGATAGCCGTAAAGAACATCCTTAAGTACTTGAGAAGGACTAAGGATTCGTTCTTAGTGTTTGGAGGAGAAACTGAGTTGCGTGTAAGAGGTTACACAGACGCAAGTTTCCAAACCGATCGGGATGACATGAAATCCCAATCCGGCTATGTGTTTATGCTAAATTGAGGAGCTGTTTGTTGGAAGAGCTTTAAGCAAAGCGTTACTGCGGATTATACAACAGAGGCTGTGTACCTTGCAGCGTCTTGAGGCTGCGAAGGAAGCTGTTTGGATTAGGCAATTCATGCAGGGGCTAGGAGTAGTCCATTCCGCCAAAGATCCTATCACTCTATATTGTGATAACAGTGGAGCTATTTTTCAAGCTAAAGAGCCGAAGTCTAGTAACAAATCTAGACACATTGAAAGGAAATACCATGTAATTAGAGATTATGTGGAAAGGAAGGAAATTGACATTTGTAAGGTTGGGACAGATGATAATATTGCTGATCCTTTAACCAAGCCTTTATCAAAGGCTAAGCATGATGGTCATGTCGTCGCAATGGGATTGAGACGAGTACCAGATTTTCTTTAGATTATGGATATGTAATAATTGGATAGTGTATCTCTTATTATATATATGATAATCACATTCATTGTTTTTGCATTCATTCTTTTATGAATCTTTTATTTAGTGTGACTAAATGTTAAATACCTTGTTTATCTGAATAAGTTGTGGAGACAATGTTGAACACTATTCAAGTGAATAAGATGAACATTGTATTTTGTCCCTAGTCACTTAATGAGGTGACGTCTCGGAGTGACTAGATTGTAAGTCGATTGATGGTTGTTCAACACCATAAGGTCATACGTGATGCTGGTCGATTACATAGGCAGAGTGTGTGACACTTTGCCGGACAGTGACCATTTAGAGAGTCCCTAAGTTCTATTATAGACGCCTGGTCATGGCGGGGATCTCTAAGATGTTCTAATGAGTCGATTCTTTTGAATGGAGACTATTATCTGAGCAAGTGCAGTTTTCGAGTGACTTTGGTTTTTGTCAAAGGTCGTGCCGTGAAAGGAGGCCTAAAGGGCATTTACTAGGTCATGGTGATCTGTATTGTGCAATAGGATAGATAGGGCATACAAGAATTGTCCACCCACGTTGGATAAACTATATATCAAGGCCACTCGAGGAGTTAATGACTACAAATGCGTGGCCACGCTCGGAAGTAATCTGTGAGAGATTTTTCCGGTCGGGTAGTCACACTCCCGATCGAGAAAACCACTCGCGATATGTTCGTGTGTAAGTGCGACCTGAAAGACACCTTGCATTGAGTGGGAGATTAAAACGGACAAGAGAATTGGTAGCGCACACCTTGTGTTGGACAAGTGGGAGATTGTTGGAGTTAGTGTCCTCCACAATAGTGAGTTTACATAATAAATCGCATTAATGGAATATCATCAGAATTTAATTATTTGATCCTCGTTAGTTGATTAACGTAAATCGATAACGGTTGGCTGACTAGAGTTTGACGTTGTTGTCGTGAGACGGCGGTGATCAACAGACCCCTTTCGGTCACACCTAAAGGAACGAACCCCAATTGACAACTAATAAAAGGTTAGTCGATTATTTTTAGAGAGATTTTGAGTTGTGAACTCGAGGCACGACAGTTATTATTTAATTATGCGATAAATTGAATAATAAATTTTGGGAGACGGGTTTTAGTTAATTAATTGGTAATTCACTAAAATTGTACTAATTGATTAATGTGATTAATATTAGTACGTAAATAATATGTGTAGCAGTACATGTATATTTATGGAGTGATTTGAACGAATTAATTATGGAAGTATTTAAACATGAAACGATTTTAAAATAAAATTACACGTATTTGTGCGACAAATATAAGAACCAATATGGACCCGTAAATGGGCAAGTGGACCGTGTAAAATAGAGTTGTGGATGATTAGGAACATAATCATTTCACCTTACTTTATATACTTCCATAAGTTATCTTATAATAGATTTTGCATGTTATGTAAGATTAAAAAATATAAGACAATTTGAACACTCCACCTCTCCCTCACTCCACCGGTTTCCCCCTTCTTTATAGACCAATTTTTGTTCATTTTTTTGATGCTTGCTCATTTCATTTTGCATGTGAACAACAATTGGTCTTCCTCTCTCTAAAATTATTATACATCTTTACTAAGAAGTTAGTAATCAAATATTATTACTAAGAGTGTTAGTAATATTACAAATATTATCAAGGGAATATTTTTAACAAGTTTCTAGTAAAATACTTGTTAGATTTTTGGGTTGAGTTCTTGGGTGCACATTGTAAGGAGATCTTCTCTTTGAAGATTTGTTAGGAGGATCATCCTTTTATTATAAGATCAAGAACAATCAAGGTAGGAGATCTTGATTGTGCCCATATTACCATAAAAATCTATGTAAGGAAATTGTTTTTCCTTTACTTTCATTTTTATGCTTTTTTATTTGCATGCATGTTACATAGATCACTAAAATTATAAATTATGAGATAATTTAATTTTTATTAGAGAGTCTAATATGGATCTATGATCTTTCAATCCGGTCGGAAGCATTTCTTGTAGGGTAATATCCGTATAAGACCCTTTAAATTTAGGGATTATAACGTAAATATAACATGTGATTTATGGTCATAAACGAAATACAATAGAAAACGATAAAGATTAAGAATCAACCTCGGGTCCTTTGATGCGCGGCGTAAAGAACAGAAATCAACAGAGATTTCCTCCTAATCTTTGCACCCAAGACCGTCTGAGACTATGCCCTTGTGCTAGAAATGCTCTCTAATTGACTTGCAATATCGAGAGAGCTATTTTGAGGTTATTCGATGTGAGATCTAGAAATTTCAGAGAAGAATGCTCCGAAACCCTAATTTCAGAGACAAATGAATTGCTTAGGTCAAAAGGAGAGAGGCTCTCTCCTTTTGTCTTGCTCGGCCAAACCGAGAGCCCAAGGGGAGGGAGTGGGCTTTCACTTCCTCCTAATTTTAACTCGTGGTCCGGCTCGACAAATTGCTAAATGTATATGACGCGGTTTTTATTATAAATCGTCATCGGTTATCGGATATTAAAACATCAACTAATAACACGATTTAGTTGAAATATTAATACATGTCTGACAAAGACGATATTGTATAATTAATTCAATATACATTAATTAAATATAATCGTTTATATTTAATTTACGAATTAATTAATCTTAATTAGCCTTAGCCCATTTTATTTAATCCGTATTAAATAAAATATCTTAACATCGCGTTTTGACTAATTACTAGTCAATAACTCCGACTAATCGGTTAGTCAAATTTGGCATCAACATGATTTGTATTTTCATCTTGTCAAAACTCTCAAACGTATCCTATAGGTGTGACTTTTAGGGACCAGTTGATCACCGCCATCTGTATGACAATAACGTCAAACTTATCTAGCAAGCCAACCGTTATTGATAAACGTGGATCAACTGATAATAATACCAAAAGTATGCCCTTTGATCCTTTTAGAGATTTATAAGTCCTTGCACTAACTGTTAAGGACACCAGCCCCAACAAGCTCCCACTTGTCCGTACAAGTGTATGTGCAATGACGTTATCCGCACTAACTGGAGGACATAGCTCCAACAAACTCCCACTTGTCCGTACAAGTGTATGTGCGATAACCGATTCTCATATTCATTTAAAAATTTCTCCCACTCAATGTAAAACAATTTGCAGATCCGGATCCGCAAAGGTCGTATTTTACAATCGATCTGTATCTTGAGTGGTTTCCCGAGCTAGAGAGTAACTTAACTGAGAAAACGAATCCGTATCCGAGCATGGCCATGCATTTCGATTCTGACTCCTCGAGTGGCCCTGAGAAATATCGAGTACCTGATAAAGGCTGAATATTTCCTTCAACTCGACTCCTTCCGATCTAAGCACAGCATGAAATGACCCAGAAAAAATCTACTTGGCCCCCTGTTACGGATGACCGTGAGAAAGAAACCAAAGTCACCTAAAATCTGCCTTAGTCTCAAGAGACAGTCGATAGTCAAAAGAATCGACTCTTAGGATCACCATGGAGGTCCTATCCACGACCGGGCACCGAATGTTATAAAACATTTAGGACTCCACGTCGATGTCACAATTGTGTCCTACGAAATATCCGTATAAATCGCCTCTGTGATTGGTCAGTCAACCGGTTGACTTATGGCTCGTTGAACCCACCATCAACCAACGTCACAAAATAATTGCCAGAGTTATCAGCTCATGTGGGCAATTAAGGACTAAAAATATAATGTTTGTTCAGTTCACTTTGTGGTGTTCAAAATTGTCGTACAATTCCACATGAAAAACAAAATATATAAATATCAAAACGATGATGTCGTATAGAGTACATGAGGGAATGAATCTAATCCATAAAAGAGTACTACAACTTAGGAACACGTTTAATTCCCAAGGAATTAACGTGCCCTTCATGCTTATCTTGTCGTAATGGTTTAGTGAGAGGATCTGCTATATTATCATCTGTAGCAATCTTTTCTATCACTACTTCCTTTTGCTCCACGTAATCTCGGATTAGATGAGCTTTCCGTTGTACATGTCTAGACTTGTTGCTAGACTTTGGCTCCTTAGCTTGGTAGATGGCACCACTATTGTCACAATAGATGGTGATCGGGTCATTCGAACTAGGCACTACGGATAGTCCATGTAAGAATTGACGCATCCATATCGCTTCCTTTGTAGCTTCAGACGCGGCATAGTACTCGGACTCAGTCGTAGAATCTGCTGTAACAGTTTGTTTGGAACTCTTCCAGCTGACTGCAGCGCCATTAAGAGTAAAAACGAATCCAGACTGAGATTTCGAGTCATCTCGATCCGTTTGGAAGCTAGCATCTGCGTAACCGGTTGCGCATAGCTTTTGAAGGCCTCCATAAGTCAATGCCCAATATTTAGTCCTCCGTAGGTACTTAAGAATTTTCTTGACACCAGCCAATGTGATTCACCGGATCTTTGTTGGAATCGACTTGTCATACTGAATGCATATGCCACGTCCGGACGTGTGCATATCATGGCATACATGATTGATCCTATAGCCGAGGCATAAGGAATCCGTGTCATGCGCTCTTTCTCTTCCGGTGTCTCGGTGCCCGAGACTTGCTCAAATGCACCCACGGAGCCATAGGAAGAAACCCTTCTTGGAGTTAGTCATCTTTGAATCTCTCTAGGATTTTGTCTATGTAAGACTCTGACGAGAGATAATATCCGTCGTGATCTATCTCGATAGATACGGATGCCCAAAATTCTTTGTGCCTCACCCAGATCTTTCATCCGGAAATGGTTTTTCAACCATACTTTCACCGAAGTTAAGAGAGGTATGTCATTCCCAATCGGGAGTATGTCATCGACATACAATATTAGGAAGACAATCTTGCTCCCACTCGACTTGATATAAAGACATGGTTCCTCGACCGATCGAGTAAATCCATTTTCTTTAATCACTTGGTCGAAGCGATGATTCCAACTCCGAGATGCTTGCTTAAGTCCATAAATGGAACGCTTAAGCTTGCATACTTTCTTAGGATGTTGCGGATCGATGAAACCTTCGGGTTGTACCATGTACAACTCTTCCTCCAAAAAGCCGTTTAAGAAGGCGGTTTTCACGTCCATTTGCCAAATTTCATAGTCATGAAAAGCGGCAATCGCTAAGATTATCCGAATGGAACGCAAAGATGACTACGGTGCAAAAATCTCATCGTAGTGCAAACCCGACACTTGGGTGAAACCTTTAGCAACTAGTCGTGCTTTATAGATATCTTGTTGACCTTCCACAGAATGCTTTATCTTGTAAAGCCATTTGCATTGAAGGGGACGAACCTTAGCCGGTAAGTCAACAAGATCCCATACGTTGTTCTCATACATGGAGTCCATCTCGGATTGCATGGCCTCAAGCCATAGCTTTGAGTCGAAACTAGTCATGGCACCTTTATAGGTTGCGGGTTCACTACTCGTTAAGAGTAGAATGTCATCTATGTCATGTTCCTCGACCATACCAATGTATCTCTCCGGAGGAATAGAGACTCTTCCCGACCTCCTAGGTTCCTCGGGAATATTAACCGGAGCCGGGATTGAAGGAACTGGTTCCTCCAATGGTTGCTCGGTATTTGGTTCTGGAATCTCCGACAAGTCGAAGGTTCTATCACTCTTTGCATTCTCGAGAAATTCCTTCTCTAAGAATGTCGCACTAGCCGCAACAAAAACGCGTTGTTCGGTTGGCGAATAGAAGTAATGACCAAGTGTTCCTTTAGGATAACCTATAAAGTATGTCTTGACCGATCGCGGGCCGAGCTTATCCTCGTGTCTCCACTTGACATAAGCCTCGCAGCCCCAAACCCGTATAAAGGACAAGTTAGGGACCGTTCCCTTCCATAGTTCATATGGAGTCTTGTCAACAGACTTTAGACGGACTTGGTTAAGTATTAGAGCGTGAGATGAAGAGCATAACCCCATAATGAGTCAGGCAACACGGTGTGACTCATCATGGATCGAACCATATCAAGTAGAGTTCAATTTCTCCGTTCGGACATACCATTCAATTGAGGTGTTCCAGGTGGAGTTAACTGTAAGGCAATCCCACAGTCTTTAAGGTGTTGATCAAACTCGTGAGAAAGATACTCGCCACCACGATCTGAACGTAGTGTTTTAATCTTTCTACCCAGTGAGGTTACGCCCCTATTCTCGGTATTCTTTGAATTTCTCAAAGCATTCACTTTTGTGCTTCATTAAGTAGACATAGCCATATCTACTTAAATCGTCCGTGAAAGTGATGAAATACCTATAGCCTTCTCGTGCGGTGATTGACATAGGCCCACATACATCCGTATGTATGAGTCCTAATGGCTAATAGGTCAGCAGCGCGCATTCCAACACCTTTGAAGGAAATCCGAGTCATCTTACCGATGAGACATGATTCACACGTGCCAAATGATTGAAAATCAAAGGCCGAGATAGCTCCATTTTTGATGAGCTGTTTTACGCGTTTCTCATTAATGTGTCCCATACGGCAGTGCCATAGATACGTTTGATCTTTGTCACCAACCTTTAACTTTTTATTCATTACGTGTAATATTTCGGTGGTCTGATCTAAAACATAAATTCCATTCATGGAGACTGCCTTGCCATAAATCATATTGTGTAATGAGAAAATGCAAGAATTATTCTCTATTACAAATGAAAAACCAAGTTTGTCAAGTGCGAAATCGAAATAATGTTTTTAGAAAGACTGGGTACATAATAGCGATTATATAAAGATAACTCAAATCCGCTAGGAAGCTGGATCACATATGTTCCCCTTGAGACGACAGCCACTCGTGCGCCATTCCCAACACGCAGGTCCACCTCACCCTTTACGAGGGGTTCGATGTTTCGGAGCCCCTCCAATGCCCAGTCTTGTGGCAATGATGGCATTCCATGTTTTCATTCTTGCTCTTTGTCACGCCTGATGAGGTGCTCGACTCACCAGGCCCACTCTTGCCTGAACCTGACTTCTTAAACTTCGCCTTACCTCTGCTAGGTCTGCGCTTTAGCTTTGCCCTTACCCTTGCCCTTGTTTGACACAACGAGAACATCCTGTTTCATACTCCCACTGAACTTCATGTCCTTCTCGGTGCATGCGAGAAGGGAGTGCAATTCATGGGGACTTTTCTTCAAATCATTCATATAGTAATTCGCTCTAAAGAGCGCAAAACCATCGTGGAGTGAATGAAGCATGCGGTCAATCACAATGTTCTCGCTGATTTTACAATCAAGCGTCTCCGGCTTCTCGACATTCTCAATCATGCTTTGAGAATGTGTGGGCTAACCGGTTGGCCCTTCCGAGTCTCGAATCAAAGAAGCGAGTGGTATGCTCATAGGTCACGATTCTCGGTGCTTTCGAGAATTCCTTAGTGAGCGTGGTGAAAATCTTGTTTGCACCATGGGCTATGAAGCGTTTCTGCAAATTGGGTTCCATTGCAAAAATGAGTACGTTTTTAATCGCACCCGCTTCCATACAGAAATCGTTAAACTTGGCGATCTCATTAGCTCTAGCCGTGGGACCTGGGTTTGGCGGGATGGGCTCTATTAGATATTTGAGCTTTCCGTAATGCCGCCTCCCAATCCGCGAAGTTTGATCCATCATTCTTCAGTCGAGTAGACTGATTCATCTGATTCATGAAGATCCGAAGCCAGGACTCACGGTCCAATGTGGCACTTGGCATTGGGTCGTTAGTAGGACCAGCCATTTCGTTATTAGCAGTTTAATAGATCGTGTTCTACACTGAAAAAGAAAGAAAAACAAAAACGAAATAAGCACCTCATCGAGGTGATTTAAGTCTATTTAAAATTTATTTTAACGTGTAGACTCATTGCACCTGCATAATTGATCTCCCTCAAGAATAATACAAGTGATCCCAAGACTCAATTTACAAAAATTGATAAGCCAACTGTTTAGCTAATTCTTCCGTAAGAACTCTTGGTCGATAGATTTCCGTAAATCCTATCTATAGTCCACCATGATCACAGGATCGTACGAGTGACCATAGTGTTGAGATAAAATAGGTCAATCGGTTCCAACTTACCCGACGTAGAAGGAGTCATATTATGCTTACCGACGAAGAAGGGACTCATTGGAGTTTGACCTATAAAGACCGTTCTCAATTTTTGTTTATACGAGGAAGATCCCATCAACTTAGTTTTAATTCATATTAAGTGAACGAATAACTAGCGTCTGCGTGAATGAATTAATTTAGGTGATGGCTTGGAATTGATCGTGTGACATGAGAATGTAAAAGAAAACTAACTCGTGACCTCTATATGTGTCAGTTTTCATGCAATAATTAGGTGGTTTGGTTTTAGGCGGAATATGATGCAAATTATCGTTACGAAAAATAAATAAAAAAATGCAATACGTAAATAAAATTCCTAGTGTGGCCTATCCTAGTAAAAAGAACATAATACAACTTTGGAATCCACCGTTGGACCCGAAAAGCTTGTCTTGATGTTCCATCTTTGTCCATGCAGCGGGAGTGAGCATCCTGGTTCTCCGTCTTTGGTCTTCTCAAAATTACAATTTAAAATTTACAAATATAAACCTATTTACATTCTAAATACAAAAACTGTAATTACAAGTGAAAAATCCAAAACGGAGATACGAGATCTCAAAATACAACCAAGACCGTGTTCCATCATTACGGTAACACGTTCTACTAAGGCCACACTAAGTTACAACCGTTTGTAAAAATGAATAAATACGTAATTAAAAGCATTCAAGGCATTCAACAAAACGATAAATAAAATGCATCAACTAAAATAAATTTATTCGTGACATAATTCCGTAATTATGTTAAATTTATCCAAACCACCTTTTTAACGATTAAAATTTATGTGATAAAACCGCTTCTATCAGTTTATTTTAATCTATTACAATCCGTTACTTTAAATATGCTTTAAAATAACTCAATGGTACGTGTGTGAACCGTTTCACAATCATACCGATTGTACAATATCCGTATAAAGTACATATTATGGCCAAAAGAAAATTTTAAAACAAAAGAGTTAAAAATTTACACGCTGCCAAAACGAATTACCTCGATCCAGGGACAAAAGTGCTCGATCGAGGAAGAAAAGGGCTCGATCGAATGAAGCTGCCATTCGAACAATGGGTTTGCCAATCAGAAAGTGCTCGATCGACTAAACACGAGGTCGATCGAGGACCTTTATCAGCAAAACTGTTCGATCGAGTACGAGGAGGTCTCGATCGAGCAGTCATGGTTTTAAAAGTGGTCGATCGAGTACAACAAGGACTCGATCGAGTAAAAAAAAGACAGAAAACCTCTCGATCGAGTAAGAACATGCTCGATCGAGAACAAAAGTTTATGGAAAAACAAAACCCTCGTGAAACAGTTTTGTCGAAACAAAACAATTGCAATTTTGATTAAAACCGAGTAAAATTAAATCAACAAATTGCAAAACATGAACATATTGCTATAATGATCGATTAAAATAACAATATGTAAAAAGAAATCATCCGTGTATCACAAGGCACGGTTTACAAAACATATAAAAACAGCCGTGTAAAAAAAATTACCAGCCGAGTAGATTTTGTACAATAACAAGATCGTTTCAAATCGATTTATGAAAAATCACAATGAAAATTTACGTGGCCTCGCTCTGATACCACTTGTAGGGTAATATCCGTATAAGACCCTTTAAATTTAGGGATTATAACGTAAATATAACATGTGATTTATGGTCATAAACGAAATACAATAGAAAACGATAAAGATTAAGAATCAACCTCGGGTCCTTTGATGCGCGGCGTAAAGAACAGAAATCAACAGAGAGTTCCTCCTAATCGTTGCACCCAAGACCGTCTGAGACTATGCCCTTTGATACTGTCGTTTCGTACCAAAAATAAAATACTAAGTACTACTAACAGAAGTCAGCGGTAAGTAGGGTCGATCTCCACAGGGAGGCGGTGTACTATCTATTTGTCTATTCTATCCGTCTGATGTCACAAATGTGGGTTGAATTGATTGTGTTGACTAAACTAAAAAGGCTAAAGAAGAGAAATGAATAAGAGAATTAACAGTAAGAGGAAGGAAGTATGCTAGGAGTCGGTCCACCGTGGCAGCTATCAGATCTTATACTATCGGGAATACTAAGGCGATTAGACGATTGATAAGAAGAGCTATGGTCGTCACCTTTCGGTCCTTAAACCGCCCTAGAGCGTAAACAGCTTAACTTTCACCCTCACTGCAATACCCTATTGTAATTAAGCAAGTCTTCCCTTCCAATCTTTCGATCTAGGTCGGGGTTAACTAAATTTATGGTCTCCTGCATGCATTCATTCGACCGGATAACAATTAAATTGCCTAATACAATTCCTATCGCAAAACTAATCTATATAAGTCAGTTAAAACATTGCTACCACGGCTTCCCTAATCCTAACATACTATGGGGAATTAGTTACTCATGATAAAATAAACAAGAACAAGAATTAAAAGAGAATTAAACATTAAATTAAGAAAGAAAAGGGAAGAAACGTTATCAAATAATGATCCTAATAAAAAGCATAGTAACGATGTGTATCGTTCCAAGAGAAAAGAGAGAGTCGAGTGTCTCCTGATAAAAAGCATAGTATAACTGACGACCTAACTCCTATTTATAAGAAATTAGGAGTTTAATTAAACCTAATGACGGAAAATAACTAAAAAGCCCAGCCCGTCAGCAAAATCCACTCGATCGAGTAACTAAATCACTCGATCGAGCAAAGGCATAAAAGGAACTGGTCGATCGAAAGGAAAAATAGACGATCGAGTACTTATTCATCCTAAAACCACTCGATCGAGAAGAAGTGGCTCTCGATCGAGCAAATGGGCTCTCGATCGAATAGAAATAGTTCTCGATCGAGCACTTCTCAGCGCGTAATTCCTGCTTCGCGCACTGAACTTCAAACGGCTGCCATTTCTTCGTTACTTGGACAAATAAGGTGTGGTTGGTGGCGTTGGAAAGCTAAGAGGATAACCTTTCACCTCCAACTGGAATCACCTTAATAACTGTTGTAGAACTCGAGATATGGCTCTTACAAGCAAGAACTAGCAAATTGAAGCACTCTCTTGGCTCGCCTAACTTCCTTACTCCAATGCGCATCTCAAAATAGCACTTTCCAAGCTCCGAATTATCTCTTCCTCCAAATGCATGCTAAACGGACGGTAAATAGCTTGATTTCACTACTTTCGGATCCATACCTGCAAATAAGACATAATAACCCAAAGTAGCATATTCGGGGCATTTCGTAGCAATAAACCACGATAAAGGCATAGAAATACGTGCATAAAATAGGCTAAAAAGACTATATAAAATGCACGTATCAAATCTCCCCAAACCAAACCTTTACTCGTCCCCGAGTAAACTAAAATGCAACTAAAGGAACGGAAAAAGATAACTCAGAGCTAGCTACAAATGCCCCCTTAAGCCAATTTAATGCAAGCAAACTAACACTTATAGCAGATAGTCAAATGCAAACGAGTTATAGGATGTTTATAAATAAAGCTGAACCGTCGACCTTGCAAGACCTTTAATAATGGACTCTCACGGGTCACTCTTCTCTCGTGAAGCAAAGGGTAAGCATATGAATGTAAGAGAGAGGAGAAAATAGTCGCTCACCTAGACTACGACCCACATAAACATGCATGCAACTAATATGATAGACAATTCTAGCTACCAAACGTACATTCCAACCAACAAGGTCTGTCACGGTAGGGGGCTTACAAAAATATGGTAAAATGAGGCAATGGGTAAGAAAAGGCAAAACATTTATGGGAATGTGGAGGTATAGGTGATCAAGCTAGTACCTAAACAAAACCATATGAAACATATCCATTTCCAACTCAATTATGAATCTAAGCACATGCCCTTCAATTGGCACAAAATCTCACCAAACCAAACTGAACATACTCCTCAAATGATATAAGATAGAACATAGGAGCAGAAACCGTCTCAAACAACATCTATTTTTTTTTTCTTCTTTTTCGAATTTTCTATTTCTTCACATTTTTCATTTTTTTTCCGATTCTTTTTTTTCTTCAACTTCTTTTTTTTTCATCTCACGTCTTCTTTTTCTTTTTCATTTCTTTTTTTCTCATCCTCCTTCTCTTCATAAATTACCAACTCCGAATCAATAGATACAAGCCAAACTTGATACAATAGACAATATACCGCAGAAACAATCTAAACTAGCTTGACAAGGCAGGCTAAATTTGGATGTAGCTAAGGGTCAACTGGCAAATTTGGCTAATGTGGAGTTAAATGGGTAAAAATGAAAGAAAGGGAAATTGTAAGCACCTCCCTGCATGTGACACCAACCACTAACCCGAATGTATGCAGGGAACATGTTATGCAAGGAGTAACTACTCACATTCCTACATGAAACTGGTCATAAATGACACCAGCTTATAAGGCTCTAAATCTTAGAAATTATAAGTAGGTTGCCAAAATTTCAGGTCAAGTCTATTCGTTCAGCGAAATTAAACATTAACTCGTAGATTATGCAAAAGACAAAGCTAAAAGATAACAGTTTAATGCAAGGCTTAAGAAAAAAGACAGTTGCAGTGCAATTTCATCATTGAAATCTACCGTTCCGACTCAACCTATATGCCAAATTAAACGTGCAAATTTTTGAATTTTATCAATTTTACAATTTTTTATTGAATTTTTGAATTTTAACAAAAATAAACAATAATGCAAACATAAATTAAACATGATAACAGAAATGCAATGAAAACAAAATGCAGACACATATATGGATGCATAACCTCCCCAAACCAAACCGTACAATGCCCCCATTGTACCAAAACATGGAAAGGAAATGCAAACTGAAAGGAGAAAGAGAGTAAATGCGGAAAACTTACAAGATAGCGCGAATAAGGGGACCTCCCCAAACCGACCATGAACATGGGAGGTTGCTAAGGGCTTGAAAACCATCTCAAGGAAGCCAATCCATGTCAATAGCACTCGATCAAGAGGAATAGTAGCGATCGAGTGAATCGGGCATTCAAAACTGCTCGATCGAAAGGTAACTAGGTCGATCGAGTGGTTCTCCTTTTGCAGGTGGTCGATCGAATAGAGGAAATGCTCGATCGAATGGATTTGGCAGCAAAAGTGCTCGATCGAGTACAACAAGTACTCGATCGAGTGATCCTCAGCGTATTCCTGCAAAATGCAATGAAAAACAGCCCGCAACTGACAAAAACAAGCATACTGAGATAGTCTATGGTATAAAAACCATTTATTACAACTGAAATTAAATAAAAACAAAATAAAATCGCCGGGTTGCCTCCCGGGTAGCGCTAGCTTCAGTCAGGTCCCAGCTCGACCTTCTTTTTCTTCGAGCCTCTCTAATTAGTCACAATCAAAACAGCTCAAAGCGCGCAACAACCTGTCAAAAAACTGCGCATGTGCTACACAAAAGAGTAAGTAGCACCAAAGTGGAACAGAGAAGTAGGAAATAAAAATGTTTAACTTTTTAAGCCGCACATATTTCCTATGTGAGCTCCTAAATTTATCCACAAAATAAAGGAGCGGCGGAGCAATTGACGATAATATAGGGCTCCAATTCGGATAAACAATTTTATAATGATAAGGATGGTGAAAATTCGTTAAGTTGTAAGACCTACTAGGAAGGGGCAAAGCATTGGGATGCGCAGCAAAAGTCAACTGAGGCAATTTACTATTAAAACAAACAATAAATAAATTATCGTTTACTACCTCGGGTCGGTCACTCTCAATGACGGAATCATCGACAAAGGAAGATATTACCTCTTCCGTGCTAGGAGCAATTACCGACTCAGCTGCCTCTTTGACACCCTCCTTAGTGGAATTCGTCCCGTAAATCGCAGCCTCAAGTGCATCCAACTCGGCCTTGAATAGGGAAGATTCACCGTATCCATTATCGTCATCGAAATCGTCATCAAAATCAAACCAAAATGACGAACCAAGGCTCCCAATGGCCAACTCAGTCGATCGAGCAAAATAGTCACTCGATCGACCGATTTCCTCCTGAATTCCACTCGATCGAGCAGTGATATCACTCGATCGAAGCGGTTTCTCCCGGCAAATCACTCGATCGACCTATATAAGTCACTCGATCGAGTGATTCCTCTGGCTGTAGGCTGAAATCTTCGCGTGGGGCAGTGAAATATGATAGGAACTCGTCGTCCGAATCATAGAAGTCATCCTCAGCATTGGGCAACACGGTTTCTTCAGGGGAAAAACCGCTCTCAGCAAGGTATACCTCTTCTTCTTGCATCTCAGCTGCTAACTGAGCAACTACAGCCTCGAGCTCATGGAATCGAGCGTCCATATTTTTGTTGCACTCTTGCATTTGTGATACAAGCGTTACCATTGAATATGTCAGCTCCGCGATCTCTTCTATCTCCATCTCAGCTGCTAACTGAGCAACTACAGACTCGAGCTTATCAATTCGCGAGAAGTATTCTTGCGCTTGGAATGCAAGTGTCTCCATCAAGGATTTCAGCTCCGCAATCTCTTCTTCTTGTATCTCAGGAGGATCTTGTTGCGGTGGCCATTGATAGGATGGATGTGGCGGCACAACTACAACGGCTGCATTGTGCTCGGCGGACCACATCTCCCGACGAGATCACCTACTCCATATAATGGGACATCGGTGACGGGTCAAAGGTACTCAAGCCTTCCCTTTGACGGTCTTTCACCTAGAACTGTCTAGGTAGTACCCGTAAGGCCTATCAAAACAAAGACTCAAGGAAAAAGATCGGAACGGCCTCAAGGGAAAAATTCCCGAGGCTAAAAACAGATAAAATTTAAACAAATAAATAAATAGATTGCCTCCCCGACAACGGCGCCAAAATTTGATACTTGTCGTTTCGTAAAAAATAAAATACCTAAGTACTACTAACAGAAGTCGGTAAGTAGGGTCGATCTCCACAGGGAGGCGGTGTACTATCTATTTGTCTATTCTATCCGTCTGATGTCACAAATGTGGGTTGAATTGATTGTGTTGACTAAACTAAAAAGGCTAAAGAAGAGAAATGAATAAGAGAATTAACAGTAAGAGGAAGGAAGTATGCTAGGAGTCGGTCCACCGTGGCAGCTATCAGATCTTATACTATCGGGAATACTAAGGCGATTAGACTATTGATAAGAAGAGCTATGGTCGTCACCTTTCGGTCCTTAAACCGCCCTGAGCGTAAACAGCTTAACTTTCGCCCTCACTGCAATACCCTATTGTAATTAAGCAAGTCTTCCCTTCCAATCTTTCGATCTAGGTCGGGGTTAACTAAATTTATGGTCTCCTGCATGCATTCATTCGACCGGATAACAATTAAATTGCCTAATACAATTCCTATCGCAAAACTAATCTATATAAGTCAGTTAAAACATTGCTACCACGGCTTCCCTAATCCTAACATACTATGGGGAATTAGTTACTCATGATAAAATAAACAAGAACAAGAATTAAAAGAGAATTAAACATTAAATTAAGAAAGAAAAGGAAGAAACGTTCTTCAAATAATGATCCTAATAAAAAGCATAGTAACGATGTGTATCGTTCCAAGAGAAAAGAGAGAGTCGAGTGTCTCCTGGATAAAAAGCATAGTATAATCGACGACCTAACTCCTATTTATAAGAAATTAGGAGTTTAATTAAACCTAATGACGGAAAATAACTAAAAAGCCCAAAATCACAAGAAAATCCACTCGATCGAGTAACTAAATCACTCGATCGAGCAAAGGCATAAAAGGAACTGGTCGATCGAAAGGAAAAATAGACGATCGAGTACTTATTCATCCTAAAACCACTCGATCGAGAAGAAGTGGCTCTCGATCGAGCAAATGGGCTCTCGATCGAATAGAAATAGTTCTCGATCGAGCACTTCTCAGCGCGTAATTCCTGCTTCGCGCACTGAACTTCAAACGGCTGCCATTTCTTCGTTACTTGGACAAATAAGGCGTGGTTGGTGGCGTTGGAAAGCTAAGAGGATAACCTTTCACCTCCAACTGGAATCAGCTTAATAACTGTTGTAGAACTCGAGATATGGCTCTTACAAGCAGGAACTAGCAAATTGAAGCACTCTCTTGGCTCGCCTAACTTCCTTACTCCAATGCGCATCTCAAAATAGCACTTTCCAAGCTCCGAATTATCTCTTCCTCCAAATGCATGCTAAACGGACGGTAAATAGCTTGATTTCACTACTTTCGGATCCATACCTGCAAATAAGACATAATAACCCAAAGTAGCATATTCGGGGCATTTCGTAGCAATAAACCACGATAAAGGCATAGAAATACGTGCATAAAATAGGCTAAAAAGACTATATAAAATGCACGTATCAAATCTCCCAAACCAAACCTTTACTCGTCCCCGAGTAAACTAAAATGCAACTAAAGGAACGGAAAAAGATAACTCAGAGCTAGCTACAAATGCCCCCTTAAGCCAATTTAATGCAAGCAAACTAACACTTATAGCAGATAGTCAAATGCAAACGAGTTATAGGATTTTTATAAATAAAGCTGAACCGTCGACCTTGCAAGACCTTTAATAATGGACTCTCACGGGTCACTCTTCTCTCGTGAAGCAAAGGGTAAGCATATGAATGTAAGAGAGAGGGAGAAAAATAGTCGCTCACCTAGACTACGACCCACATAAACATGCATGCAACTAATATGATAGACAATTCTAGCTACCAAACGTACATTCCAACCAACAAGGTCCCATCACGAGAGGGCTTACAAAATATGGTAAAATGAGGCAATGGGTAAGAAAAGGCAAAACATTTATGGGAATGTGGAGGTATACGTGATCAAGCTAGTACCTAAACAAAACCATATGAAACATATCCATTTCCAACTCAATTATGAATCTAAGCACATGCCCTTCAATTGGCACAAAATCTCACCAAACCAAACTGAACATACTCCTCAAATGATATAAGATAGAACATAGGAGCAGAAACCGTCTCAAACAACATCTATTTTTTTTCTTCTTTTTCGAATTTTCTATTTCTTCACATTTTTCATTTTTTTCCGATTCTTTTTTTTCTTCAACTTCTTTTTTTTTCATCTCACGTCTTCTTTTTCTTTTTCATTTCTTTTTTTCTCATCCTCCTTCTCTTCATAAATTACCAACTCCGAATCAATAGATACAAACCAAACTTGATACAATAGACAATATACCGCAGAAACAATCTAAACTAGCTTGACAAGGCAGGCTAAATTTGGATGTAGCTAAGGGTCAACTGGCAAATTTGGCTAATGTGGAGTTAAATGGGTAAAAATGAAAGAAAGGGAAATTGTAAGCACCTCCCTGCATGTGACACCAACCACTAACCCGAATGTATGCAGGCAAAAAGCAATTGAATTTCATATACGTGCAAATTGATGAACATGTTATGCAAGGAGTAACTACTCACATTCCTACATGAAACTGGTCATAAATGACACCAGCTTATAAGGCTCTAAATCTTAGAAATTATAAGTAGGTTGCCAAAATTTCAGGTCAAGTCTATTCGTTCAGCGAAATTAAACATTAACTCGTAGATTATGCAAAAGACAAAGCTAAAAGATAACAGTTTAATGCAAGGCTTAAGAAAAAAGACAGTTGCAGTGCAATTTCATCATTGAAATCTACCGTTCCGACTCAACCTATATGCCAAATTAAACGTGCAAATTTTTGAATTTTATCAATTTTACAATTTTTTATTGAATTTTTGAATTTTAACAAAAATAAACAATAATGCAAACATAAATTAAACATGATAACAGAAATGCAATGAAAACAAAATGCAGACACATATATGGATGCATAACCTCCCCAAACCAAACCGTACAATGCCCCCATTGTACCAAAACATGGAAAGGAAATGCAAACTGAAAGGAGAAAGAGAGTAAATGCGGAAAACTTACAAGATAGCGCGAATAAGGGGACCTCCCCAAACCGACCATGAACATGGGAGGTTGCTAAGGGCCCGGAAAACCATCTCAAGGAAGCCAATCCATGTCAATAGCACTCGATCAAGAGGAATAGTAGCTGATCGAGTGAACTGGGCATTCAAAAACTGCTCGATCGAAAGGTAACTAGGTCGATCGAGTGGTTCTCCTTTTTGCGGTGGTCGATCGAGTAGAGGAAATGCTCGATCGAATGGATTTGGCAGCAAAAGTGCTCGATCGAGTACAACAAGTACTCGATCGAGTGATCCTCAGCGTATTCCTGCAAAATGCAATGAAAAACAGCCCGCAACTGACAAAAACAAGCATACTGAGATAGTCTATGGTATAAAAACCATTTATTACAACTGAAATTAAATAAAAGCAAAATAAAATCGCCGGGTTGCCTCCCGGGTAGCGCTAGCTTCAGTCAGGTCCCAACTCGACCTTCTTTTTCTTCGAGCCTCTCTAATTAGTCACAATCAAAACAAATTTCAAAGCGCGCAGCAACCTTTGTCAAAAAATCTGCATGTGCTACACAAAAGAGTAAGTAGCACCAAAGTGGAACAGAGAAGTAGGAAATAAAAATGTTTAACTTTTTAAGCCGCACATATTTCCTATGTGAGCTCCTAAATTTATCCACAAAATAAAGGAGCGGCGGAGCAATTGACGATAATATAGGGCTCCAATTCGGATAAACAATTTTATAATGATAAGGATGGTGAAAATTCGTTAAGTTGTAAGACCTACTAGGAAGTGGCAAAGCATTGGGATGCGCAGCAAAAGTCAACTGAGGCAATTTACTATTAAAACAAACAATAAATAAATTATCGTTTACTACCTCGGGTCGGTCACTCTCAATGACGGAATCATCGACAAAGGAAGATATTACCTCTTCCGTGCTAGGAGCAATTACCGACTCACCGCCTCTTTGACACCCTCCTTAGTGGAATTCGTCCCAAATCGCAGACCTCAAGTGCATCCAACTCGGCCTTGAATAGGGAAGATTCACCGTATCCATTATCGTCATCGAAATCGTCATCAAAATCAAACCAAAATGACGAACCAAGGCTCCCAATGGCCAACTCAGTCGATCGAGCAAAATAGTCACTCGATCGACCGATTTCCTCCTGAATTCCACTCGATCGAGCAGTGATATCACTCGATCGAGCAGTTTCTCCCGGCAAATCACTCGATCGACCTATATAAGTCACTCGATCGAGTGATTCCTCTATCTGAGGCTGAAATCTTCGCGTGGGGCAGTGAAATATGATAGGAACTCGTCGTCCGAATCATAGAAGTCATCCTCGGATTGGGCAACACGGTTTCTTCAGGGGGAAAAACCGCTCTCGGAAGGTATACCTCTTCTTCTTGCATCTCGGTGCTAACGAGCAACTACGACCTCGAGCTCATGGAATCGAGCGTCCATATTTTTGTTGCACTCTTGCATTTGTGATACAAGCGTTACCATTGAATATGTCGACTCCGCGATCTCTTCTATCTCCATCTCACCGCTAATCGAGCAACTACGGACTCGAGCTTATCAATTCGCGAGAAGTATTCTTGTGCTTGGAATGCAAGTGTCTCCATCAAGGATTTCAGCTCCGCAATCTCTTCTTCTTGTATCTCGGGAGGATCTTGTTGCGGTGGCCATTGATAGGATGGATGTGGCGGCACAACTACAACATACCGCATTGTGCTCGACGGGACCACATCTCCCGCAGAGATCACCTACTGTTCCATATAATGGGACATCGGTGACGGGTCAAAGGTACTCAAGCCTTCCCTTTGACGGTCTTTCACCTAGAACTGTCTAGGTAGTACCTGTAAGGCCTATCAAAACAAAGACTCAAGGAAAAAGATCGGAACGGCCTCAAGGGAAAAATTCCCGAGGCTAAAAAACAGATAAAATTTAAACAAATAAATAAATAGATTGCCTCCCCAAGAACGGCGCCAAAATTTGATACTGTCGTTTCGTACCAAAAATAAAATACCTAAGTACTACTAACAGAAGTCAGCGGTAAGTAGGGTCGATCTCCACAGGGAGGCGGTGTACTATCTATTTGTCTATTCTATCCGTCTGATGTCACAAATGTGGGTTGAATTGATTGTGTTGACTAAACTAAAAAGGCTAAAGAAGAGAAATGAATAAGAGAATTAACAAGAAGAGGAAGGAAGTATGCTAGGAGTCGGTCCACCGTGGCGCTATCGAGATCTTATACTATCGGGAATACTAAGGCGATTAGACGATTGATAAGAAGAGCTATGGTCGTCACCTTTCGGTCCTTAAACCGCCCTAGAGCGTAAACAGCTTAACTTTCGCCCTCACTGCAATACCCTATTGTAATTAAGCAAGTCTTCCCTTCCAATCTTTCGATCTAGGTCGGGGTTAACTAAATTTATGGTCTCCTGCATGCATTCATTCGACCGGATAACAATTAAATTGCCTAATACAATTCCTATCGCAAAACTAATCTATATAAGTCAGTTAAAACATTGCTACCACGGCTTCCCTAATCCTAACATACTATGGGGAATTAGTTACTCATGATAAAATAAACAAGAACAAGAATTAAAAGAGAATTAAACATTAAATTAAGAAAGAAAAGGGAAGAAACGTTACTGAAATAATGATCCGGAATAAAAAGCATAGTAACAGTGTATCGTTCCAAGAGAAAAGAGAGAGTCAGAGTGTCTCCGGATAAAAAGCATAGTATAACTGACGACCTAACTCCTATTTATAAGAAATTAGGAGTTTAATTAAACCTAATGACGGAAAATAACTAAAAAGCCCAGCCCGTCAGCAAAATCCACTCGATCGAGTAACTAAATCACTCGATCGAGCAAAGGCATAAAAGGAACTGGTCGATCGAAAGGAAAAATAGACGATCGAGTACTTATTCATCCTAAAACCACTCGATCGAGAAGAAGTGGCTCTCGATCGAGCAAATGGGCTCTCGATCGAATAGAAATAGTTCTCGATCGAGCACTTCTCAGCGCGTAATTCCTGCTTCGCGCACTGAACTTCAAACGGCTGCCATTTCTTCGTTACTTGGACAAATAAGGCGTGGTTGGTGGCGTTGGAAAGCTAAGAGGATAACCTTTCACCTCCAACTGGAATCACCTTAATAACTGTTGTAGAACTCGAGATATGGCTCTTACAAGCAGGAACTAGCAAATTGAAGCACTCTCTTGGCTCGCCTAACTTCCTTACTCCAATGCGCATCTCAAAATAGCACTTTCCAAGCTCCGAATTATCTCTTCCTCCAAATGCATGCTAAACGGACGGTAAATAGCTTGATTTCACTACTTTCGGATCCATACCTGCAAATAAGACATAATAACCCAAAGTAGCATATTCGGGGCATTTCGTAGCAATAAACCACGATAAAGGCATAGAAATACGTGCATAAAATAGGCTAAAAAGACTATATAAAATGCACGTATCAAATCTCCCCAAACCAAACCTTTACTCGTCCCCGAGTAAACTAAAATGCAACTAAAGGAACGGAAAAAGATAACTCAGAGCTAGCTACAAATGCCCCCTTAAGCCAATTTAATGCAAGCAAACTAACACTTATAGCAGATAGTCAAATGCAAACGAGTTATAGGATGTTTATAAATAAAGCTGAACCGTCGACCTTGCAAGACCTTTAATAATGGACTCTCACGGGTCACTCTTCTCTCGTGAAGCAAAGGGTAAGCATATGAATGTAAGAGAGAGGGAGAAAAATAGTCGCTCACCTAGACTACGACCCACATAAACATGCATGCAACTAATATGATAGACAATTCTAGCTACCAAACGTACATTCCAACCAACAAGGTCCTGTCACAGCCGAGGGCTTACAAAAATATGGTAAAATGAGGCAATGGGTAAGAAAAGGCAAAACATTTATGGGAATGTGGAGGTATACGTGATCAAGCTAGTACCTAAACAAAACCATATGAAACATATCCATTTCCAACTCAATTATGAATCTAAGCACATGCCCTTCAATTGGCACAAAATCTCACCAAACCAAACTGAACATACTCCTCAAATGATATAAGATAGAACATAGGAGCAGAAACCGTCTCAAACAACATCTATTTTTTTTCTTCTTTTTCGAATTTTCTATTTCTTCACATTTTTCATTTTTTTCCGATTCTTTTTTTTCTTCAACTTCTTTTTTTTTTCATCTCACGTCTTCTTTTTCTTTTTCATTTCTTTTTTTCTCATCCTCCTTCTCTTCATAAATTACCAACTCCGAATCAATAGATACAAGCCAAACTTGATACAATAGACAATATACCGCAGAAACAATCTAAACTAGCTTGACAAGGCAGGCTAAATTTGGATGTAGCTAAGGGTCAACTGGCAAATTTGGCTAATGTGGAGTTAAATGGGTAAAAATGAAAGAAAGGGAAATTGTAAGCACCTCCCTGCATGTGACACCAACCACTAACCCGAATGTATGCAGGCAAAAAGCAATTGAATTTCATATACGTGCAAATTGATGAACATGTTATGCAAGGAGTAACTACTCACATTCCTACATGAAACTGGTCATAAATGACACCAGCTTATAAGGCTCTAAATCTTAGAAATTATAAGTAGGTTGCCAAAATTTCAGGTCAAGTCTATTCGTTCAGCGAAATTAAACATTAACTCGTAGATTATGCAAAAGACAAAGCTAAAAGATAACGATTTAATGCAAGGCTTAAGAAAAAGACGATTGCGATGCAATTTCATCATTGAAATCTACCGTTCCGACTCAACCTATATGCCAAATTAAACGTGCAAATTTTTGAATTTTATCAATTTTACAATTTTTTATTGAATTTTTGAATTTTAACAAAAATAAACAATAATGCAAACATAAATTAAACATGATAACAGAAATGCAATGAAAACAAAATGCAGACACATATATGGATGCATAACCTCCCCAAACCAAACCGTACAATGCCCCCATTGTACCAAAACATGGAAAGGAAATGCAAACTGAAAGGAGAAAGAGAGTAAATGCGGAAAACTTACAAGATAGCGCGAATAAGGGGACCTCCCCAAACCGACCATGAACATGGGAGGTTGCTAAGGGCCCGGAAAACCATCTCAAGGAAGCCAATCCATGTCAATAGCACTCGATCAAGAGGAATAGTAGCTGATCGAGTGAACTGGGCATTCAAAAACTGCTCGATCGAAAGGTAACTAGGTCGATCGAGTGGTTCTCCTTTTGCAGGTGGTCGATCGAATAGAGGAAATGCTCGATCGAATGGATTTGGCAGCAAAAGTGCTCGATCGATACTCGATCGAGTGATCCTCAGCGTATTCCTGCAAAATGCAATGAAAAACAGCCCGCAACTGACAAAAACAAGCATACTGAGATAGTCTATGGTATAAAAACCATTTATTACAACTGAAATTAAATAAAAGCAAAATAAAATCGCCGGGTTGCCTCCCGGGTAGCGCTAGCTTCAGTCAGGTCCCAACTCGACCTTCTTTTTCTTCGAGCCTCTCTAATTAGTCACAATCAAAACAGCTGAAAGCGCGCAGCAACCTGTCAAAAAACTGCGCATGTGCTACACAAAAGAGTAAGTAGCACCAAAGTGGAAAAGAGAAGTAGGAAATAAAAATGTTTAACTTTTTAAGCCGCACATATTTCCTATGTGAGCTCCTAAATTTATCCACAAAATAAAGGAGCGGCGGAGCAATTGACGATAATATAGGGCTCCAATTCGGATAAACAATTTTATAATGATAAGGATGGTGAAAATTCGTTAAGTTGTAAGACCTACTAGGAAGTGGCAAAGCATTGGGATGCGCAGCAAAAGTCAACTGAGGCAATTTACTATTAAAACAAACAATAAATAAATTATCGTTTACTACCTCGGGTCGGTCACTCTCAATGACGGAATCATCGACAAAGGAAGATATTACCTCTTCCGTGCTAGGAGCAATTACCGACTCAGCTGCCTCTTTGACACCCTCCTTAGTGGAATTCGTCCCGTAAATCGCAGCCTCAAGTGCATCCAACTCGGCCTTGAATAGGGAAGATTCACCGTATCCATTATCGTCATCGAAATCGTCATCAAAATCAAACCAAAATGACGAACCAAGGCTCCCAATGGCCAACTCAGTCGATCGAGCAAAATAGTCACTCGATCGACCGATTTCCTCCTGAATTCCACTCGATCGAGCGGTGATATCACTCGATCGAGCGATTTCTCGGCAAATCACTCGATCGACCTATATAAGTCACTCGATCGAGTGATTCCTCCTATCTGGGCTGAAATCTTCGCGTGGGCGAAAATATGATAGGAACTCGTCGTCCGAATCATAGAAGTCATCCTCAGCATTGGGCAACACGGTTTCTTCAGGGGAAAAACCGCTCTCAGCAAGGTATACCTCTTCTTCTTGCATCTCAGCTGCTAACTGAGCAACTACAGCCTCGAGCTCATGGAATCGAGCGTCCATATTTTTGTTGCACTCTTGCATTTGTGATACAAGCGTTACCATTGAATATGTCAGCTCCGCGATCTCTTCTATCTCCATCTCAGCTGCTAACTGAGCAACTACAGACTCGAGCTTATCAATTCGCGAGAAGTATTCTTGTGCTTGGAATGCAAGTGTCTCCATCAAGGATTTCAGCTCCGCAATCTCTTCTTCTTGTATCTCAGGAGGATCTTGTTGCAGTGGCCATTGATAGGATGGATGTGGCGGCACAACTACAGCTGCATTGTGCTCAGCAGGACCACATCTCCCGCGAGAGATCACCTTTGTTCCATATAATGGGACATCGGTGACGGGTCAAAGGTACTCAAGCCTTCCCTTTGACGGTCTTTCACCTAGAACTGTCTAGGTAGTACTGTAAGGCCTATCAAAACAAAGACTCAAGGAAAAAGATCGGAACGGCCTCAAGGGAAAAATTCCCGAGGCTAAAAACGAATAAAATTTAAACAAATAAATAAATAGATTGCCTCCCAAGAAACGGCGCCAAAATTTGATATTGTCGTTTCGTACCAAAAATAAAATACCTAAGTACTACTAACGAAGTCGGCGGTAAGTAGGGTCGATCTCCACAGGGAGGCGGTGTACTATCTATTTGTCTATTCTATCCGTCTGATGTCACAAATGTGGGTTGAATTGATTGTGTTGACTAAACTAAAAAGGCTAAAGAAGAGAAATGAATAAGAGAATTAACAGTAAGAGGAAGGAAGTATGCTAGGAGTCGGTCCACCGTGGCAGCTATCAGATCTTATACTATCGGGAATACTAAGGCGATTAGACGATTGATAAGAAGAGCTATGGTCGTCACCTTTCGGTCCTTAAACCGCCCTAGAGCGTAAACAGCTTAACTTTCGCCCTCACTGCAATACCCTATTGTAATTAAGCAAGTCTTCCCTTCCAATCTTTCGATCTAGGTCGGGGTTAACTAAATTTATGGTCTCCTGCATGCATTCATTCGACCGGATAACAATTAAATTGCCTAATACAATTCCTATCGCAAAACTAATCTATATAAGTCAGTTAAAACATTGCTACCACGGCTTCCCTAATCCTAACATACTATGGGGAATTAGTTACTCATGATAAAATAAACAAGAACAAGAATTACAAGAGAATTAAACATTAAATTAAGAAAGAAAAGGGAAGAAACGTTCGAAATAATGATCCTAATAAAAAGCATAGTAACGATGTATCGTTCCAAGAGAAAAGAGAGAGTCGAGTGTCTCCGGATAAAAAGCATAGTATAATCGACGACCTAACTCCTATTTATAAGAAATTAGGAGTTTAATTAAACCTAATGACGGAAAATAACTAAAAAGCCCACCACAAAAAAATCCACTCGATCGAGTAACTAAATCACTCGATCGAGCAAAGGCATAAAAGGAACTGGTCGATCGAAAGGAAAAATAGACGATCGAGTACTTATTCATCCTAAAACCACTCGATCGAGAAGAAGTGGCTCTCGATCGAGCAAATGGGCTCTCGATCGAATAGAAATAGTTCTCGATCGAGCACTTCTCAGCGCGTAATTCCTGCTTCGCGCACTGAACTTCAAACGGCTGCCATTTCTTCGTTACTTGGACAAATAAGGCGTGGTTGGTGGCGTTGGAAAGCTAAGAGGATAACCTTTCACCTCCAACTGGAATCACCTTAATAACTGTTGTAGAACTCGAGATATGGCTCTTACAAGCAGGAACTAGCAAATTGAAGCACTCTCTTGGCTCGCCTAACTTCCTTACTCCAATGCGCATCTCAAAATAGCACTTTCCAAGCTCCGAATTATCTCTTCCTCCAAATGCATGCTAAACGGACGGTAAATAGCTTGATTTCACTACTTTCGGATCCATACCTGCAAATAAGACATAATAACCCAAAGTAGCATATTCAGGGCATTTCGTAGCAATAAACCACGATAAAGGCATAGAAATACGTGCATAAAATAGGCTAAAAAGACTATATAAAATGCACGTATCACCCTTGTGCTAGAAATGCTCTCTAATTGACTTGCAATATCGAGAGAGCTGTTGTGAGGTTATTCGATGTGAGATCTAGAAATTTCAGAGAAGAATGCTCCGAATTCCTAATTTCTGAGACAAATGAATTGCTTAGGTTAAAAGGAGAGAGGCTCTCTCCTTTTGTCTTGCTCGGCCAAACCGAGAGCCCAAGGGGAGGGAGTGGGCTTTCACTTCCTCCTAATTTTAACTCGTGGTCCGGCTCGACAAATTGCTAAATGTATATGACGCGGTTTTTATTATAAATCGTCATCGGTTATCGGATATTAAAACATCAACTAATACCACGATTTAGTTGAAATATTAATACATGTCTGACAAAGACGATATTGTATAATTAATTCAATATACATAAATTAAATATAATCGTTTATATTTAATTTACGAATTAACTGCTTAATTCGCCTTAGTCCATTTTATTTAATCCGTATTAAATAAAATATCTCAACATCGCGTTTTGACTAATTACTAGTCAATAACTCCGACTAACTGGTTAGTCAAATTTGGCATCAACATGACTGTATTTTCATACTGTCACATCTCTCAAACGTATCCTATAGGTGTGACTTTTAGGGACCATTTGATCACCGCCATCTGTATGACAATAACGTCAAACTTATCTAGCAAGCCAACCGTTATTGATAAACGTGGATCAACTGATAATAATACCAAAAGTATGCCCTTTGATCCTTTTAGAGATTTATAAGTCCTTGCACTAACTGTTAAGGACACCAGCCCCAACATTTCTACGCCTCCAAACGTGGCTTTCCAACCACTATACGTCCACAGATTGGCTTGGCGTGTAGGTGGCCTACGTCCACGGATCGGCGGTGGCCCATGTACACATATTATGTGGCCCATGTCCATATGGGGGTGTTACACCCTCCATCTATCCATGTAATAAAAACCCCAGCTTTCCACACCCACACCCTCTGGCCGCCCCCTTTAGGGCAGGCAATTCCATGTTGTTTATGGGTCTCGGTAGTTGGGTGCAAGCTTGGAAAACCCGGAGCAATTTTGAGTCGGGAATGTCAAAAGATAACGTTGATGGGGTACTCGATATTATGTCATTCTGTATGTTAGTATGGTGTGTTAGTTGTTGTATTTCTTATCTGACAAATGAATTTTGAGTGAATATGTTCATGTTGTGTTAAATTTAAGACGATTTTTCTATTAGTTTTACTTGACCATTTTGAGAAAAGTTGGTACCTTTGGATTCATGGTGAAGTGGGTAATTATGTTGGGTATTTTATTTGGATGAATACTATCATTTTCATGTCCAAAATTTCGTCTTAAGACGGTTTCAAAATCTGACTGAAATCGTGGAAATAGGTGTTGTCCAGCCGTGTTTTGTGGACTCTTTTGGGTTAATTTTTGTGGTCGCTTTGAGCCAATTTGTTAACTTCCATATTTTATACATATACATGAATGAACTGGGTCACTTGTTTGGGTGAATTACGTCTCGTATAAGGCTTTAATTTTCATCCTAAGACGGTATAAAAGGGGGCAGGAAAGTCATGATATATGGACTGTGAATAGCCGTGTTTCTTGCTCGAATTTTGTATTGATTTTGTTGTTGGTTTGAGCCAATTTTTTAGCTTCTATATTGTATACATATCCATGAATGAATTGGGTCACTTTTTTGGGTGAATTCCGTCTCGTATCATGCTTAAATTTTCATCTTAAGACGGTATAACGAATTGTTTATACATGTTGTGTTGGGTTGTTTTCCTCCGTCTTTTGAGTTGCTTTTCGTTACTAATTTGAGTCAATTTGTCAAATTCTGTCTCATATGTATATACATGGATGTATTTGATTGCCTACATGTTCGAATTTCGTCATGGTTACATATAGAAACCCGTCTTAATTTGGCCACGAAGTGGACTATTTTAAGCTACTGGAAACCCGTGTTCTTACTGACTAGCTTTCGTAAAATGGCTATAACGTCCTCGTTTTTTGCTTGTTTTGGGCTTATGACCTACCGTTAGAACCGTAAAGGATAAGCTATCACCTACAATTGGTTTCACCTAACTATCATTTCTAAAACTCGAGTTATAATCATTTGAAGTTGACCCTTGTTGTAGCCAAGTTCTAAACTACTTGTTTTGAATTGGGATTTTAGTCCCCTGTTTTCCCCCTTGTTGGCTGGCACCACCACCTCCCTTGACCGTGCCTGGACTGCCCTAGCTGTGGGTGGCTTGGGTGGGGTGGTCTATGGTTGTTTGTAGGGGTATTTTTGCGCCGTATATGGGTCGACTTGGAGCATTGTATGTATTACGTGTTTGACGCCATGTATCCGTGTTTGAATTATTTAAATTCCGTCTTGTGTTTTATATAACGTAATTCATTATTTATCGTTATTTATATGTTTTTCACATGAATCGTAATTCGTTACTTATCGTTTATTTATGTATATTTCACATGACTCGTATTTGGATTATATACGTCTCGCTCCTGATTTTATATGAAGTAATTCATCTCTTATTGGTTATTTCTACGATTTTCATATGTCATGTTAATGTGAATTTATTATTTAAATTACGATAAAATCATATGTGTAGATACCTGTATCCGTCGATATTGGAATTGATACCGTCGTAAAGTATCAAAAATAATATTTATAATCCAAACTAAAACTATAGATAGTGATAGTAAGGGTCGAACCACAAGGAGGTAGGGAGTTATAGTTGTCTTAGTTTTAGTCTAGGAAATTTGGGGGGGTTTGACTGGTTGATTGTAAACTAATTACCGAAAATTAAATGAAGTTTAAAATAGACAATAAAAAATAGCTAGGAATTTCGGTTCACCATGGCTTAAGGGTCAGTCCAGTAAAGTCAAGGTCTGTCCAATACCGTCTCAGGATGTCAAATAGGTCGTCTAAGTCCCTATTCAAATTAAGCCTCTCGGTCTCTTTTCCACCCTAGAAAGAAACTAAATTACTTTCGCTCTATAGTCTTTCCAAATACTTTGTAAGAAATCTAATTTCGCTAATTTCTCAATCTAGCAAAGGGGTAAAATCTCACAGCAGTAAATAAGACCGGTACGGGTTCAACCTAGACTTAATAAAATCAACTCATGACGCCATGGATTCCCTAATTCCTAGCATAGGGTATTTAGCTACTCATGACTATGACAAAAACAATAATAAGATTAACGAATAACGCTAACGAATTCATACTTGAAATAATTAAACAAACAAATAACATAAAACGATAATTAAGGCTTCGGGAAACTAACTAGCAATTTCTATACTACGAACGAAATAGAGTAAACTGAAATAAGGAACTAAAGTTACAAGTAGGAAGCAGGAAGGAATCTGAAAATACGAACGAAAATTGTATTGAATGATTATTGAATGATTATGCCCTAAAACAAACTTGATAAAGAACCCTAAAATTTGATGATAGAAGACTGATTAAAAACTGGATGATAAAACTGAAAACTAAAGCTACGTTATATAGGAAAATCACGCAACTCTTATTCCTAAACCTAATATACAACGGGCTTAAGCTAAATCTCGTCTTTAAATTCTCGTCAGACTCGTGGAGTGGTCGATCGACCACGTCACCCAGTCGATCGACCAAGAGCGCTGTACAGAATTGCATTCTTACGGATTCTGCAGCGCGCGCCGATCTTAAAACAGCTGCCATTTCTTCGTTATTTTGTCAAATCAGGCGTTCTACGCGGCGTTGGAAAGCTAAGAGGAATAGCTTTCACCTCCAATTCGAATCACTCGATTATCTGCTCTAGAACTTGAGATATAGCCATCTGAAGCAGCCTGCAATGTCGAGAAGCATTCTGACGGTCTATAGACCATGTAGGTCAGTCTATAGACCACTGTAGCTGGCAATCCGCTTCTAAAACTCACGCAAATACACCTTTCAGGCCTTGAAATGCATTCTAAACTTCAAGTCCGAGTCAAGTATTCATGTCCTTCCTAAGCTTAGCTTTCGGGGTCAAGATTTGGTTCATTTTCTGCTCATTTCCGCAATAATCTGCAATATTACATAAAAATACGAGAGTAGACAGAAATAGGGGAAATAGTAGAATAAACTACATATAATAGACATAAAATGCGTAGAAATAAAGATGTAAAACATCATATTATAGACACGCATCAAACTTCCCCAAACCAAACCTTTGCTTGTCCCCAAGCAAACTAAATGCAAAACTAAATCTAGATAGAAAGGAGCGAAACATGGACAAACTGAAAATCGTCTACTTTAAACCAATTTTAATGCATATGAATCAACTACTAATAGCTCAATGTCACGCAAACGAATGTATGCATATTTCGAAAGATGTTGAACGTTTGACCTTGCAAGACTTTCAAGATTGGACTCTCCCGGGTCACTCTTCTCTCAACAAAGCAAATGGTAAGCAATTTATATGTAAGAGAGAAAGAGACAAAAGTCGCTCACCTAGACTCAACCAACATGATCATGCATGCAATATAGTATGATAAGTAATTCTAGCTACCGTGCACATACATTCCAACCATTCAGGGTCCATCACATGCCGAATACTTGCAAAGATTTGGATAAGTGAGGCTATGGGTAAGAAGAGGCAAAACAATATGGGAATGAGAGGGAAATAGCCAAGCTAGCATCCTAACAAACCGAATAAATACATCCACTTCTAACTCAATGAAATAAGCTCAAATGCCTTAATGAATTAGGCAAACACTTCACTAATCCAAATAACACTCCTCATAAAATATAAAGCAAACATAGGAGTAAACTTTTTTCTTTTTTTTTTCTTTGTCGTTTCTTTTTCTTTTGATTTTTTTTTCCGTTTTTTTTTTCGTTCTTTTTTTTCGGCAGTCACTATTTTTTCAATTTTTTCTCCTTCATTCATTACCAACTTCATAGAGTGCAAATCGAGCCAAAATTGATACAATACAACGAATACCACTAAAACTACTAAACTAGCTCAGCAAAGGGTAGGCTTAGTTTATGGATTGTAGCTAAAGGGTCAACTGGCAATTTTTGGCTAATGTGAAGCTAATGGGTAAAATGAATAAAAGGGATTTTCACAAGCATTCTCCAAACATGCAATACCAACCACTAACCCGAATGTATGCAGGCAAAAAGCAATTAAATTTCATACTTGTGCAAATTAATGTTACACGACATGCAGGGAGTAACTACTCACAATCCTAAATGAAACTGGTCATGAATGACACCAGTTTATAGGCTCTAATTCCTTAGAAAGTTTTGTAGTTTGCCAAAATTTCAAGTCAAGTCTAATTGTTCAACGAATTTTGAAACGAAATTCGAGATATTGCAAAAACTTGTGCTAAAAGACGTGAAACAATGCAAGGCTTAAGCAAAAAGACAGCTATCAGCAATGAATACTCCAATCTGACTCAACCTAATATGCAAAATTAAATGTGATATTTTTGAATTTTTTGAATATTTCAAGTTTTTTGAATTTTGTATATATGGAAAATAAAAAACAATGCAAGACAAAAATGTAAACGTGAATGCAAAACAGAATGAAATGCAACGCAAAACCATTCCCCAAACCAAATCACACAATGCCCTCATTGTACGAAATCATGTAATGAAATAAAAGGGAAATGGGATTTTGCGATAAATAATAACTAAAATTGACATAAAAGAAGGACTCGGAAACTCACAAGACTTTAAATGCAGCAAAAGAAAACCTCCCCAAACCAGCGTGGGCTAGGAGGTTTCAGTAGCCAGCAGTGCTACCAAAGGTACCTGAAAAGACGGAAAAAAACCGCGCGTAATTCCGAGAAAGCAAAATTGGGACGGTAAAATTATGTGCGAAAATGAAAAACGGAAGAAAACAGAAATTAAGCGGAGAATAAAGCGGAGAAAAGACTCCCTCAATTCCGCAAATCGACCAAACTCAGCAGGGGAATGGTCGCGAACAGGTACAGCAGCGAAAGGTGGTCGATCGACCGCCTCACCCAGTCGACCGACCAAGTGAACAGGAACAGAAGCTTCTGGAAATCGCAGCTCAGTCGATCGACCATAGTGATGTGGTCGATCGACCGCAATAGCTGCTGTAACTTTCCGATTTCTTCGAATTAGCTCAATAACTTGAGCTAATATGGTCTTAAGAACCTGCAATACACATAATAACACGCCCAAAATTGCGCAAAACCCAAAGTAACAGTCTATAGGTCTTTAAAAATCCTAAGCAAACGAATATAGTATGCAAAGTCTCACGCAAACCAAAGCAATAAATAGTCTAACAAGTGCGATAAAAAGAATTGTCTTAAAACTCAAGCAATAAAATGTGAAAGTGTTTATCCGCGGAAACTGCGGGATAACTCCAACCATGGCCTTTGGCTAGATGCAGTCGCCTCAGCAATACTAATCTCAGCAGATGGAGACCACCCATCTCCGTCATCTAGGCAACTCAATGGATCATCGTCAGCTCTAGCCCACCATGCTCTAGTATCGTCCGGCTCATCGAACTCCAGATCATACTCCATGCCTCGCTCTGACTTCTTCAAATCTGGAAAACCAGGTGGCTCTTTCTTCCCCAAACCAGCTCCTCAAACAGTCAAAGCAGCAAAATCTTCCTCCATCTTGCTCCCAATCTCATCTTCCGATTTCTGGAGCCGCTCAGGAAATGGAGGCTTTATCGACAACTTGGCCCGCTCTTCTACTTCCTTCCTTGAAACATCCTTTGAATTAAGGACCTTGTCCTTATCAACTCTCGGAAATGACTCCATAGCTCTTGAAATGAACGACGCGTCAATAATTCGGGCCGAAGTATCACGCAAATCAACAACATCGAACTTGCGCATGTTCAAAACCCTCGTCACATCATCATTAGCTGTCGAATCTTGCAAATCAATTAATGGTTTTGCATTCTGTACCGGCATACTGGTCGGTCGACCGGTGGTGTTGGTCGATCGACCATGAGCATTGGAAACGTGGTCTCTTTCCGCATCATAAATTTTACTAAGCTAATCCATATTTCCCGAATCCTTTCCTTGCTGATTAGCCGCTAAGATTGCTATTTGGCTTTCAATTTTCACCATATGAGCCATAAGAGCTTGGACTGCCATTCTCAAGTCCGAAATCTCATTGGTGCCATGAACCAAAGCATTATGCTCTAAATTTTCTTGCTTCAATTGTGCCACCTCAAGCTTTTCAGATTGAGCATTAACAGAAGCCTCAAGTGCCGCAACAGTACTCATCTCTACACTTGCTTTCCGCGACTGTCTACTCTCCAGCTTGTCAGATTTTGCATTTTGAGCTTCAAATTGTGCTATAATTCTGGAGACGTTAGACATCTTGGTGGAAGAATCAAAGGTACTCAATCCTTCCCTTTGATGTTCTCCTTCCAAAATCTTGCTCAGATAGGACCTGAAAGACCTATAAAAACAAAACTAAAGGAAAAAAATGAGAACTGCCTCAAGGAATAAATCCCTTCAGGCTAAAGACAGACTAAAATAAAAACACTAAAACTAGCGCTGCTTCCCCGGCAACGGCGCCAAAATTTGATACCGTCGTAAAGTATCAAAAATAATATTTATAATCCAAACTAAAACTATAGATAGTGATAGTAAGGGTCGAACCACAAGGAGGTAGGGAGTTATAGTTGTCTTAATTTTAGTCTAGGAAATTTGGGGGGGGGGGGTTTGACCGTTGATTGTAAACTAATTACTGAAAATTAAATGAAGTTTAAAATAGACAATAAAAAATAGCTAGGAATTTCGGTTCACCATGGCTTAAGGGTCAGTCCAGTAAAGTCAAGGTCTGTCCAATACCGTCTCAGGATGTCAAATAGGTCGTCTAAGTCCTTATTCAAATTAAGCCTCTCGGTCTCTTTTCCACCCTAGAAAGAAACTAAATTACTTTCGCTCTATAGTCTTTCCAAATACTTTGTAAGAAATCTAATTTCACTAATTTCTCAATCTAGCAAAGGGGTAAAATCTCACAGCAGTAAATAAGACCGGTACGGGTTCAACCTAGACATAATAAAATCAACTCATGACGCCATGGATTCCCTAATTCCTAGCATAGGGTATTTAGCTACTCATGACTATGAGAAAAACAATAATAAGATTAACGAATAACGCTAACGAATTCATACTTGAAATAATTAAACAAACAAATAACATAAAACGATAATTAAGGCTTCGGGAAACTAACTAGCAATTTCTATACTACGAACGAAATAGAGTAAATTGAAATAAGGAACTAAAGTTACCAGTAGGAAGCAGGAAGGAATCTGAAAATACGAACGAAAATTGTATTGAATGATTATTGAATGATTATGCCCTAAAACAAACTTGACAAAGAACCCTAAAGTTTGATGATAGAAGACTGATTAAAACTGGATCATAAAACTGAAAACTAAAGCTACATTATATAGGAATATCACGCAACTCTTATTCCTAAACCTAATATACAATGGGCTTAAGCTAAATCTCGTCTTTAAATTCTCGCCAGACTCGTGGAGTGGTCGATCGACCACGTCACCCAGTCGATCGACCAAGAGCGCTGTACAGAGTTGCATTCTGACGGATTCTGCAGCGCGCGCTGATCTTAAAACAGCTGTCATTTCTTCGTTACTTTGTCAAATCAGGCGTTCTATGCGGCGTTGGAAAGATAAGAGAATAAGCTTTCTCCTCCAATTGGAATCACTCGATTATCTGCTTTAGAACTTGAGATATAGCCATCTGAAGCAGCCTGCAATGTCGAGAAGCATTCTGACGGTCTATAGACCATGTCGGTCAGTCTATAGACCACTATAGCTGGCAATCCGCTTCTAAAACTCACGCAAATACACCTTTCAGGCCTTGAAATGCATTCTAAACTTCAAGTCCGAGTCAAGTATTCATGTCCTTCCTAAGCTTAGCTTTCGGGGTCAAGATTTGGTTCATTTTCTACTCATTTCCGCAATAATCTGCAATATTACATAAAAATAAGAGAGTAGACAGAAATAGGGGAAATAGTAGAATAAACTACATATAATAGACATAAAATGCGTTGAAATAAAGATGTAAAACATCATATTATAGACACGCATCAGGAATTTACAGAAATTCCGATAAAACACCCGATGATGATATGACCTATGTTTACTTACACCGCTCCTTAGCGGATTTCCTTTAGTGATGCGGGACAAGCGTTATTTAACGGTTTTATAATTTAAATTATTTTGAAGAAAATGAAATTTATTTCATCGATTTTCATATTTTCGAAGTTTATTTAAAATTTAAGCTTTTATAATTTATTTGAAAAATAAATTATCGTTCAAAGTTTTTATTTTAATGAGATATGTGACGGTTTCACTTTATCGCTTTATTTTTAATTTGAAAATTTAATTTTGAAGCGGGTTTCGAACGAGTTTTTCAAGCGATTTTTAACTCGATTTAAAGACAGTTTTTAGCTCGATTTCTGCACAGATTTTGGCACGATTTTTGAGGCTTGCTTTGGCCCAACCCATCTCGCTATACATCCTAGGTTCGAACCCCACTACAGTCACCCTTCCCCCGCCTTTTTCTCCACCCCAAACCCGCGACAAACTCATTCCCCCTCCCCTGTTTTCGAGCCCAACACTAACACCCAACACCACCCAAACATCAACCCAACCCAGCCAACCCCACACCAACACCTAGCCCATCAACCCAGCACCCAGCTTAGCCCATACCCATGACCAAACCCGTACCAAAACCCACCCAAACAACCCACGCCCTTACCCTGTTTTGCGCGGCAAAACAGGGGCCTTCTTTGAGCCCTTTTCGAGCCCCTATCCAAGCCTTACTCCCTTTCCTCGCTTCTTCTACTTGTTCAGCAAGCAAAGGGAGATATTTTTCTTCCCATAACAGCTCACAATCTCCACAAAACTGATCAAAATCTTCTCCTAATCCTACCCTTTCCAAAACCAACATATTTCCTTCCACCTTCATTATTTCATCCAATTCTCGTCCCCATTCCACAAGCCAACCCTAAGCAGCCTAAATGACCTAACCCTAGTTCCCTTACCCTGTTTCCTATATAAACCAACTCCCACACTCCAATAAAAAGGACGAAAAAGCGAGAAGAAAGCATACGGTTTTGAGAGCTAGAAACCCTAGGCAAACAACCATCAACCTGACATTCAAAAGCAAACCTAAACTTATCTCCTACCCAAAAACAAAGCATAAGGTTCATACAAAGGATTAGACAAGTATTAGAGCATCAATTTCCTCTCTCGTTTGTGTCTTCCCGCTTTTTGGACAGCTACTGTTCTCGTCCATTTTTCTTTCTTTTAAAACCGTTTTTACTTTTTTTTTGCTAAAGTTTGAATCTTTGGAGTCTAAGGATTCCAGAACATCTTTCGGATTTAGATTTGAGCAAGAGACGAAGTCACAATCTTCGTTTGAAAATCGTTGTACGAAGTAGAACAAAATCGCGCTTTTTGAACTCTTGTGAACTGCATCTGTTCTCACTCGTTTTTAATCATTTAAAAGTTCTGTTTACTTCCATTTTTTACTAAATTTCGAATCTTTGGAGTCTAAGGATTCCAAAACATCTTTCGGATTCATATTTGAGTAAGAAACGAAGTCACAATCTTCGTTTGAAAATCGCTGCACGAAGTGCCTTTTACGCGAGAAAGTTAGTTTGTTTTTCAAAATTGTTTTCGTTAAATTGTTTCAAAATTTGTTTTAAAATCGTCAAAGACGCGCCTTCTAAACAACACTTGCATACGGGATCCCGAGTAGTGTCCAAGTCTACATGTAAGTTGAGGGTGCACAAAATACCGTCTCAATTCCTTCCTTTTACTCGTGTGGTACACGGCCATGCGGCCTTTCTATTTCGCTTTTTTTATCGTCTTTTAATCTTAGTTTCATTAGTTAATGTTTCATATTTAGGATGTTGATGATGGATTAATTGCTGTTTAGAATAAATAGTATGTTAATCATATGCTTAGTTTTTCATTTATGACAATAACATGCTTAGTTAGAATAATTAACATTGTATGACGGTAACATGTTTTAAATCAATGAAAATGAAGTTTTAATTAATTTAATTCGATCTCACATGTTTAATGATTTAATTACGAAGTAATTGGTTTGTTTCACATGTTTAATGTTTTGGTTAATTTTAATTATGAAATAATTAGATTAAATCATATGTTTTAATTGATTTATGATGCATGTATGTTATTTGTATCGTTTATCTTGCTAAATCTCTACTTGGCCAAATTAATATATAGAATACATGTTAATTGAATTAGACATTCGCAGGTCATACAAAATCCAACATAGGATTTTAAATGAATTCCTTTAAAGAACTTAATGAATTCATCTTTTCTTATTACGATTTCTCGTTAGTTGAATTGCGCATGCTTAGCATCCGATTCATTGCACTCGATGACTAGAATACTCAACGTTGACCACCCCCATGTTCGCCGTGTGTATGGCCGTGTGTTGTCTCGGTTTTCGTGCTAAGTTTGGTTCGTTTATTGTTTTACATCTATTAATTATTGCGGTTTTATTTCAATTGTTATTGTTATTTAATCGTTATAATTATTGTAATTCATTTTAAACCATGTAATTTGTACTTTAAATATGGGTCAAGTTAGTCCTTTGTTTTGAGTCAAAATGATTTTATAAAACATTTGCTTTAGTTGGTTAAATTTAAGTATTTAATCAATTAAATCGAAGTGAGTGCGCAAAACAATGATGAAGCTAAGGACGAAGTCCTATGAGAGCCATAGCCTCATCATTGGCACGTTTTTCGAGTCCTAGATAGGCGTGTTAAACGTGAGTCAAGGTCATGTTTTAGGATTTGTATTTAGATCGAGTTGTATCTTTATTTCAATTGTTTGCAAATCGAGTCGACGAGAATCGTCTGGGTTGTAATAGCTAGTTCCCCAACGGCTCCCGCATTACCATCTAAGCCATGTTTGTGAATGCTTGTTAGTATAGTTCAAATCAACCTAACATGCTAAATCATTTGGACAAAGTAGATTAGATGCATTAAACGATTAGAAACTAAGCTCACATGTTAGGATCAAAATAGTGTCTTGCATTCCCTTACAACAAATCGTAGTCTTGTCCAATTAGCCATCATAGTCTTTAGTAGAGGTCGTTATTGCAATGGGTGGGGATGAGTTTTTTTATTAACGAACTTCCCATTATGTACTTTCAACAATGAACTCAAATCTCATTTATGGTTCCCAAATTTCCTAAAAAAATTTGGTGGCGATTCCAAACAATTTTCAAACCCGTGGATATCCAAATCCCCACATCCTCATTTTGGCGACTCGCTGGAGAGTTGTAACTTGAAAAGGAAAATGATGGCTAATAGGACTAACACTATGAATCATTTTGCAAACATGCATCACCCATTTGAGACTTTAGGAGGACCACCTCACCCATTGGATCGATTTCAGTGGTTAGGAGGTGACGCCCACTATGCTGATTGAAGTATCAATATGGTACCACCAAGATCTCGTAGTACTTGCTCTTACCATATTGCACACTTCTGCTTATGGGAGGCTTGACTTTCTTTGAGAAGGTGGATCATTGGCATAGACCCAATTAGAGGACCGACTGAGACTTAGAAGAGTCTAGGTTTATGCACGATTAATATGCGAATGCTTATGTGCTACGTGATCATCCTCCATGTTTTTCGAAAATTTCAACTGTTTTTGTCTAAACCGTTTTTTCGACAACCGTCTTCAAATCAAGCATGTTTTCAAACTCTGAATGCTGCCGAAATAGAGGTAGGTTTTTTCGACCAAAATGAGTTTTTTATAGCCGGCATGCTGCCCATTTAAAGTCTAATTTTCGAATCATCCATTTTCAAATCAATTTCGAAATGATTTCTCACCATTCCCGAACATAGAATATGTTTCGAGTCAAGTCTAGTAATGTCTTGGGTTCAAGTGAACCGTATCAAATAGATGACCCTAGTGGGTCACCCAGGTCACCTCTTGGGTCTAAGTCAAGTGTGTCGACCATTTGGTCAAAGTTAAACCACAAAACGCCCCCTAGGACACATAGGACGTTTTTTTTACGAGCCCATGAACCAAGTTGGTTCAATCACGAGTTAGTCACACCGAGTCGATGTCAAGTCTAAGTCAAGAAGTTGTTTGAGTCGAGTCATAGTCCTTGTCAGGTCTAGACCCCTCTCCCTTGTGACCCTTTACAAGTGAGCCACTTAGCTTATTTCCTGGGTTAGGTTCTGTCTTTGAGTCAAGTCTGAGTCAAAGGTCAAGTCTGTGAGTCGACTCCTTGTTTGTGCAGGGGATTTTTTTCATTCAAGTATTGATTGGTTTGGGGTTTTCCTTGTCGAAAGGCCGCCTCAAACCCGAAAGAAAGCAATGAAAGTTGTCGTCACTAAGTTAAGTGAAATTGTGCAGTTGATGATAGCTCGATTGGATGCTATTGCATAAAGGGTGAGTGGGAAAAAAGCTGTAACTACCCCATTAGAAATATCTGAACTTGAAAAATAAATCGAGCTCACGAAAAGCCGGTTGAAACCCTCGGAGGACATCCGTTATAACCCTCTGGTCGAACACCATCATCGGCCCATAAATTTCTTTGTAGGAAAAGTACTTATTGATTGTTCAAAGTACCTTCCAAGCCCGAAGAACTAAGTTTGACTAGGGGATTTCAGTATCAACTGCACACCAGACATTCCCCAGGATGGGAATAAAATCCATGGAATTTGGGACGATAATGAAGATGACATCTACCTTACCAAAGGAGCAATTGTCCCACGAACCCAAGATGAAATCTTGAAGTTAGGGAGGGATGTCCTCGAATCCAATCATTTGACTCGATCTGGGCGCCCCTATCGAGTTAAGAAAGCAAGCCACACCTCTATTTTCAAGGATGTCCCGGACAAGGCACACTCAAAAGAACCTACTTTAGTCGAGGCACTTAATGAAGGGTTGACCTCAGAGGCTTCCCTCATTAAGCAGCTCCAAAAGACTAAGGTCGATGTCTCCATTTGGAAACTAATCTTAATCTCATTTGAACATCGTCAAGCCTTGCTGAAAGCACTAATGAACATGACCGTATCCCCAAGCACTACCCTAGATGATATGGTCACCTATGTCGCCCAAAGTCGACCACGACTCACTAATGATGTGACCTTTTTAGGTGAAGACTTACCTCCATTTGGGGCAAAGCACTGTTTGACATGTATATTGCAGTGGTGTGCCTTTAAAAACACATCCCAATGACCCTTGTCGATGCCGGGTCAGCTGGCAACGTCCTAACATTAAGAACCGCCTACGTGTTGGGCCTAAACAAGAAAGACTTCACTTCAACTACTCAAATGGTTCGAGCATTTGACCCGACGATTCGTTGGGTATCCAGAATCACCGACTTGGTAATTCAAACAGGATCCATCGAAAGGAAGGTGGGTTTTCAAATTATCGATGTAGCCTCGTCATTCAGTCTGTTATTGGGAAGGCCATGGATCCATGCATTAAAGGCCGTGTCCTTCACCCTACACCAAAATATCAGAATCACTTACAAAGATGGAACCATCACCATTGACGCTACACCCATCATGGTGGCCGTAGGGGATGTCACCTCCGAAGTAAGTCTAGAAACCGCTAACGATACTTATCGTTTTGAATTCATAAGTATGATCGAATCCAACCCCGAGTTGGAGAACATGGACCTGTACATAGGAAGTTATATTTGTGAAACAATCCTCAAAACGAGAAATTACTTCTGATTTTCTATGTACCCCCGAAGGGGGGACGCGTTTGTGCTAAAACCAGCAGTCCCAAAGGGAACAACATTTGGGCTTGGATATGAGACCGTGGAAAAAAGATCTTTTGAAAAAGAAGAACTCGATCGAAAACCGAAAAATCAAAGTGGAACCTTACCTCTTAATGCTAAATGGGTATTTTATGAGGGCTGGACAAGATGAACCATGTTTGGACTTTCCCGAACCCATTTACGGCTAGAAGAATAAAAGGATGGTTCCTGGAATTGAAATATTCCAAGACTGTTACTACATTCCCGAAGAAGTGCTAGCAGTAATACCAGAAAAAGGACGATTCGGCCCCTATCGAAGATGGGAAAGCATTGCGTCTTCTTTTCGGAGAAGAAAGAAAGATGGTAACACCGAGCAAAGGCTTGGTTAGCATGATCCCTCGAAGTGACAGGTTCGATCCATCTAACCTCATCACTAATGTAGATCCTAAAAGGACTACTTCTGGATGGCGGAAAACTGTTAAATGGACCGACAAAAGAGGACTCCACTTCAAGCTGACTACGGGAGAAGGATAAATGTTCAAATTGGATGATTCCGAGTCTAAGTCCGAGTCTGATAAGAGTCCTAATTTTGTGTCTAAGGAGTCAGGTGTCGATGCCATCCCCTCCCAAGTCTTTCCTTTCAATACACCCCTTTCTAATTCCGGTATCCTGGGGCCTGTCCCGTGTACCTCTGTTGTCTCGCCATTGACCTCTGATCAGTTCGCTCAAATGTTAGCGCATTTCATGCAATTTCAAATTAATAATAATAAGATGAACCAGTTTGCTTACGACTTGTTTTATTTACACTGCAATTCAATTTTTGAAAATAATTGTTTTAGTAGTGACATTGAGAATGAGGCTAAAGGCGAATAGGTTAATGAAGATGAATAGGAGGTGAAACCACCTCTACATTTGGTTAAAGGGTTAGAAGAATATGACCAAAGAAACTCGGTGATCGAAGATACCAAAACTATTAATTGGGAACCACCTTAGAACCACAAGAGCTTAAGATAGGAACTACCTTAGACCCCGTAGAAAGACAAGGGTTCATTGACCTGCTGTTTGAGTTCAAAGATGTTTTCGCTTGGTCTTACAAAGACATGTCGGGAATTGATCGGGAAATTGCAGAACACAGGATTCCGATCAAACTGGGGTTCAAACCAGTAAAGCAGAAGCTCCACAGAATACGTTTAGAATGGTCTTTAAAATTGAAGGAAGAAATTGATAAACAGCTCAAAGCCGGGTTCATCAAAGTGTCGAAATATTCGGACTGGGTCACCAATGTAGTGCCAGTACCGAAAAAAGATGGTCAAGTTTACGTGTGCGTGGACTTTGGGTATCTGAACAAAGCTAGTCCGAAGGACGACTTTCCATTATCTCATGTCGATATCTTGGTTGACAATACCGCGAATCATGCGTTGCTATCTTTCATGGATAGATATGCCAGTTACAATCATATTAAGATGGCCGAGGATTACATGAGTAAGACAACATTCACATCATAACGGGGAACCTATTGTTACACAGTTGTCTTTCGGTTTGATAAAGGCTGGGGCAACGAACCATAGAATAACAACGACGTTGCTACATGATATAATACACAAAGAAGTTGAAGTTTATGTTGATGACACGATAGTTAAGTCAAAGGAGCGTAGTGGCCATCTTGGAGCACTACGGAAATTCTTTCAACGATTGCGAAAGTACAACATGAAACTAAATCCACAAAAGTGTGCTTTCGGGGTCACCTCTAGCAAACTATTAGGTCATATCGTTAGCCACTGTGGTGTTGAAGTAGACCCATCAAAGATCAAAGCCATTATGGAAATGCCCCATCCTAAGACCGAGAAAGAAATTCGAGGTTTCCTGGGAAGACTTCAATGCATAAGCCGTTTCATTGAGAAGTTGACGATGATTTGCGAGCCGATATTTAAGAAACTGAAGATCGGAGAACATGTTATGTGGGATGTCTAGTGTCAGGCCACATTCGATAAAGTAAAGGAAGTACTGTCTTCTCCACCAGTTTTGAGCCCACCAGTAGGCGGGCTGCCGTTATCGTTATATCTAACCGTTACGGATACGCTATGTTAGCCCAAACAGTTGACAAAGAAGAAAGATATATTTACTACATCAGTAAAAAGTTCTTAGACTACAAAATTAAGACATTACATGATTAGCTACACTGTGAGTGTCTACTCCAAAATGGATCCGATCAAGTACTTGTTTGAAAAACCAGTGCTAAATGGAAGAATGTCGAGATGAAGCCTTATGTTATCAGAGTTCGATCTCAAATATGTACCTTTGAAAGTGATCAAAGGAAGGGTGGTCACCGATTTTCTCACCGTCAAACCTATCGAAGAAACAGAAGTCATCGACACTTGGTCATTTCCCAACGAAAATGTGGTACACGTCGAGAATGACATATGGGATTTGTATTTCGATGGAGCATCGAACTATATAGGATATGGAGTAGGTATACTTCTCATCTCACCAATAGGTTAACACGTGCCCGTGTCCATCAAGCTGGATTTCAATGTCATAAACAACGCCGCTGAATATGAAGAATGTTTGCTTCGTTGACGCAGTAGACTTGGGTGTAAATAATTTGCTAGTTCATGGAGACTCGTCCCTTGTGATCAATCAAGTGGGTGGGTCATGGAAAATTAGGAGCCAAAGTTTGGCTCCATATCAAACCAGAATCAAAGAATTGGATAAGTACTTCGAATATATTCGATATGTTCACCTCCCGAGAGAGGAAAATCAATTTGCAGATGCATAGTCCAAGTTAGCTGCCTTGATCAACATTTGATACGGTCGTTTCTGTACCAAAAATAAATACCTAAATATATTAACAGAAGCTAGTGATAAGTAGGGTCGATCTCCATAGGGAGGCAAGGTATCTATCTGAAAGTCCGTCTATCTAAGTCACAGATGGGGGTTTTAAGTTTTGTTTTCTAAACTACTAAAGGTTTAAGGGCAAGAGAAATAAAGTAAGACCAATAAAGCGAGAAAATGTGATAAAAGTGATCAGATAAAAGAGAGTATGTCAGGATTTCGGTTCACCATGGCAGTTTATCGACTCAGTTGCAAATAGCCGAGACAATCTACTGTGAGAAGGGCATGGGATAGGTCCTTCCGGTCCGCTATCCACCCTAGAATTCCACTAACTTAATTTCCGTCCTCATTAGGGTAGTCTACTGTTCATAACAGGTCTGTTTATTCCAAGCTTCCGATCCAGGAACAAAACAAACCAGATTAATGTAATTTAGAAGCATGCATTCAACTAAATTGGTGTTACAGTTATATTGCTATAGGGACAGATTCTCACATGTAAGTCGTCTAGTCTATTCGCTACATCGTCACAATTCTACCATGGATTCTCTAGTCCTAACAGAAGGGAAATTAGCTACTCATGCTTATGATATCAATAACAATAACAATAATCATGAAATAAATAAGAGAAGACATAGTAGAAAGATAATAAAGATGCAACATAAGCAATTAAACAAGGACAATAAATAAGTGAACAATGATTAAGGATAAGAAGGATTAAGATCAAGAGAAGAGAAAGGTACAAGATTGAATCCGGAGAGAAAAGAGGCAGGGAAAGGTTCAGCCGTAATTAGAGAATAGTAGAGTATAAAAAAGTGTGTTTATAACCTAATCCCGACTTCCTTTTGTTGGAAATCATATTTTACATATCACATATTTTAGTTTAAAGTTTTAGTCATAAAAACTTAAGGATCTTATGCATGCAAAACAAGTACAACAGTAAGGAGAAAAACGGTTCCTTACATTTGATATTTCGAATATTTGGGCACTAGTAAGGTCACCTACCTTACTTAGTTCTTGAGCTTTCCTTATGGATGAACAAGATTCAAGTGTAGAATCTCTCCCCAAGGACTGTACCAAGATAACATCCTTAATAGTTATTATTATTAATATTAGACTAGTATTAATAAAAACTACCCTTAAAATGACACAAAATAAATTGTTATTTATCTCTTGAAATTTCGGTTCAAGTGGGAGTAATTTGTGTGTTTATTTTTCTCTTAAGCTTTCATAAAAACTAGAGAGAATACAAAATTTTTCATCTTATAAAAATTGAGACTAGAATGAATAATATTCAAGGAAGAGAAAACTCTTTCTTTTCTCTTATGGGTGGCCGAATTTTTGGCCTTGGGTAGCATGCCCAATGCTTTTCATTTTTGCTCTTCACAAGAGACTAGGCATGCAACCCTATTATTAGGTTGATCTTCTCAAGATGTTTAGCCTTGTAAGGCTATGCCCTAGGGTTATCATTGTGTTTGTTGAATAAAATAAATTAAACACACAAACCCTTAATGCCCCTCTTAATTTCGGTCACCATGTAAAATGGTGGTCCATTTTATTTTTGTCATTTTTCAATTGTGACATATGTGACATGTTACATGACATGTTACATTATAATGCATTTTTAACATATTAAAAATCATCATATTAATAAAATAGGTCACATACAAAAATAACTAGTAATTCATAATTACTTGTACCAAAGTGGGTCATATGATTATTAATCACATCTACATGTGGTTACAATAAATTATTCATTCTATTTATAATTGTTTCATAAACAATAAATTAATCTAAGTAATAAAACAATTCGATTATTTAGACCGAATCTTATTTAATCAATATTACAATAAGAGACGTAATTTTACTCACAAAATCACTTGTCAATTTTAAGGAATTTAATTAACCCGTATCGGCATACGGTTAATTAAATAATCAATTAAGAGCATTACCCTATAGGTATGACCTTAGGGGATCAACTGGTCACCACCGTCGTACGACAATAACGTCAAACTCTAGTCAGCCAATCATTACCGATATGTGTGGACCAGTTGACTATGAAGTATTACTTTCCCACATGTATTCTTTAAAATGAGATTTAAACATGTGATCTCAATATGATCAACAATGTGATCGAATTATTGTCGAGGACACTCCAACAATCTCCCACTTGTCCTCGACAAGTGTGCGTCACCAATTCTCTTGTCTTATTACTATCTCCCACTCAATACAAGGTGTCTTTCGGGTCGTACTTGCAAGTGATCATATCGAGAGTGGTTTCCTTGATCTGACGAATAACTGATTGACCGGAATTATCTACCATAGATACCTTCCGAGCGTGGCCACGTATTTCCAGTTCATTACTCCTCGAGTGGCCCTGAGATATTGTTTTAACCCTGACAAGGGGTGGACAATTCATATCGCACTATTCCCTTCGACTAGCCACAACTCATCATAACCCAAAATAAGCCCTTTAACCCCATTTACGAAGGTCGTAGGAACATAAATCAAAGTTACTCTGAAACTGTGCCATCTTTGGAGAATAGGCTTTAGTCAAAAGAATCGACTTATTAGAATACTATAGTAGCTCTTTCCACGACCAGGCTATATAAATTTGCTAGAACTCTATATGTAATACTACGGTTTTCTATGTTTATGGGTACTCTATCGAGTGGGCCTTACTCTGTCGAGTAAGGGTGTTTTGCATTTTAAAATAGTTTCTGACCTGTAGGGTACTCGATCGAGTAGCCTTGGTACTCGATCGAGTAGGCGGCACTCGATCGAGTACGCCAGTTACTTGATCGAGTAGCTCGGTTTACGGGTAATGTTTTGTCGGGTTTTGTTAATAGTGCGAATAGGTATATAAAGCTTTCCGTCATCAACACTAAACACTTTTATCAAACCTAATTACTTCAAAAGAGATTTCAACCTACGTACTTCGCATGTTTCACATTATTGACAAATCCCCGAGCTTGAGAGATCGGAATTCATCATCCTTTACATTCTTGTGATCCTTGCGTCGAGGTTAAGATCTACGTACCGATTTTATAGTATTATATCAAGTTTGTTTAAACCCTAATTTGGGGATTTGGGGGTTTTGCTGTCTTTTATGATTGTTAGTAATCGTATGATCATATATTAGGAGGAGGATTCGTAGAAGAGGAGTTTTGATAACAGCTGTTGAGATCGTCTGATTGTATTGCATTCCTGGTAGGGTTTCCCTACTCAGTATTAGTCCCATAATGTGTTGGTGGTGATTTGTGATTGTTGATTGTTATCATACGAGTATTGTGACGGTTGTTGGTTTTGATTGCTGTTTAGTAGTTGTGATTGTTTGTATCTGTCTGTATTCTTCGGGGCGCGTCCCTGGCTGAGTGGAGTCACTTGCGGGAGTGGCTTCACGCCCATTATTCGCCTTCTATGGAACCCGCCACAGAAGGGATTTGCACATTAATGGATTTTGGTTTATCGCTCGACGGAGATGAGCGGGGATTAGGTGGGAACGGCTGCGGTCCCCCACTGGCAGCATGGAGTGACCTGTTGCGATGGGCACTCTGGCAGGGCTATACACTTTAGTGTGTAGTCAGTATTGTGGAGTTGGTGATGGAGTTCGGAGTATATCTATGACTATTGAGCTGTGTTGTTTGTTGTGTTGTTGGATTATATAAATTGTGTGATTAGTACTGACCCCGTTTAAATGTTTTAAAAACTGTGGTGATCCATTCGGGGGTGGGGAGCGGTTATTGAGCAGTATGATTGATGCGCATGGGATAGGCTGGATGAGTCATCACGTGGCGGTTAGAAGTCTTCACCGTGTCGAGACGATGTCTAGTAGCTTTGATAGTTTTATCAGTAGACCGTCTGAGAACCTTGTATTTCATTTAACAGTTTTGTTTGAGACATGTAATCAATTAAATTATATTTACTTTTAAAGTACGTTTCTTTATTGTCTTATGATTATCATTGCCTCGGGTAACCGAGATGGTAGCACTTCCATGCCTTAAGTGGTCCTGGTAAGGCACTTGGAGTATGGGGGTGTTACAAAATGGTATCAGAGCGACGATCCTGAAACCTGTAACCAATGAACCTAATGAATATAGTGAGTCAAATTAAAATGAACCCGGCGTAAAAGTTATAGGAGCTAATGCAAAGGCTTGGGAGATGTCCTAAAGTCGCGAACTCGCCCTACAATTTTGAACCGGTCACATGGGATATGAGTCGGGATCGTTATGAGTTTATCTTGTGAATTGTGTATCTATATATTAATGTGTGGTATGAATCAGCGGATGTATGATTGTGGTGGAATGAAGAATGTGGTAAATGATAAAGTGTTGTGAATAGGCATATTGCATGATATTTGGTTTACAGTAATGTTGGGAATTGTTGGAAAAGTACATGAGAAAATGAATGATGGGGTGGAAAAAGGGAAGTAGATAAAATGATAATATGTGGGGTAATGATGTCGCAGGATGAATGGTTTATAATGTGTCTATACTAGTAACATGTTATTAGGAGGTGTGATAAGATTATGCATAGTATGTTTACGTAAAGTTATATATTAATTTCATATACTTGCTTACTGTTATATCATATGCACTTGTTAGATGAAAAATGTGATTGAACTAGATGAATTGATTGGAAACGATGAAGTGGCAATTACATGAAGATATGAATTTCGTGATTATGAATATGTTTAGGTGACGAAGTGGATTTGTAATATTGTTGTATTAGTAACATGGAAATAGGATTTGTAATTGTATGAGTATGTTTTGTTTTACAAAAAGTTATGAAGTTAAAGTATGCGGTAGTACATGAGTGATAAGTTGAATGTTATACGAGCATGCTAAATGTTATTGTTTGGCTTTTGGTAGGTCGTAACATGTGGTTAGGGATAGTGGTTTTACAAGTATTGAGTCGCTTTTATTCGCTTTGTTGATGTTTAAGTTGTTTCAAAGGGAAAATCAGATAATTATGTCGTCTGATTACAGCAAAGTTGTCTTTAAACTGTTATAACTTGAGATGCATAAATGATTTTAATGTGATTCCAATTGGAGGTGATAGCGTTTTCTTTTACGATTCTAACGATAGGTCACACGCCCAAAACGACCAAGAAATGAGTGAGTTATGACCGTTTTACGAAAACTGGACAGTGCTTAGAAATGTGTAGGGTACTCGATCGAGTGGCCCTTACTCGATCGAGTGCACCTTGGTACTCGATCGAGTACCCCTTACTCGATCGAGTAGCCCTGGTAATTTTTATATACGTGTCTCTGACTTTCACCTACTCGATCGAGTAAGTTATTTACTCGATCGAGTGGCCTGTACTCGATCTAGTGACCCCTGTTTTGGGTCATATGCCTATATTTTGACTTTGTTGCATATCATGTTTAATTCAAAAGTGTTATTTTGCTTCTTTATGCATTGTTTTATATGTATGTTGAGCCTGATGCGTAAGTTACCCAATCTTATGATGTAAGGAGTGGCACCTGTGGTGAGTATGAGTTATATGTGGTTGTGATAGATAGTGGAAAAAGAAAAGGAAGATCGTTATGGCTTAATTGAGGCATAAAGCATGTTTTGTGAGACGAGATGAGTGATATGATTGTGTGTTGAGTAACGTAAAAGCAAGTGAATATGGGCAAGGGATGATGTGAGTCTAAGGAACGTGAGAATAAAAAGATTGAAAGTAAGGGTGTGGATAGTCGCAGCTTGAGATGTGTAAAGAATTATGGAGGGAGATGGTTAGGAGTCGTGTGGGTTAAGGATATATGTAGTGAAAGTTCGTTTTAAAGGAGTTGAGAAGAGTGGTATATAGTGAACTTTATGGAGACATGTCGCGAGGTAGATTTGTACACAGTGAGTGAGTTTGGGAGATTTGGTTTATTAAGAGATGGAACTACTGTGTGATTTCCTTGGGCAATTGACGGTATGAAATGAATTCTGATTTCTAGAGAGGTACAAAGGAGATGCAATTGTTTGAACAGTGAACGTTGATTTTATGGATAGATTAGTGGCAGGTGTGAGTGATAGCATAATAAGAGAAGATCCATGGTAAGAAAGAGTGAGATGATATCGATATAAAATAATGGGATTTGAGTTTTGGAGCAATGAGAAGGTAATTAGAGCACTAAAGAGTTAGGTAGAAGTAATAAGGAGTTGAGCTATTAAATGATATTGTTGAGTATAAAGAGAAAAGAAGGATAAAAGTAAGCTGAGAAAAATGTTGACCGGAGTTATGTGATATAGAGGTAAGAAGTCGTCGAGATGTGTGATACCTATCAAGAGTAAGTAAGTTAATGGTTATACAGAAGTTTCAGGACAACATGATTAATCATGAGTTTCGAGGAATTAAGTGAGTATGAAGTTGGTGGAGTATTTGCACGATACGAGATTTTTGGTGGAGAGTTAGATGGTGACACAAGTAAGGATAGTATTGGGAAGAATGTTGAGGTAATTTTGTTGATGGATTCGATGTTCGTTATTTGGGATGTTAACCAAAGATAGGAAAGAAATCGTGATTTAGAGATGAGTGTAAGAGGTTTGATGTCCGGACAGTGGTAGTGTTATGGTTTGTGACTAGTGGTTAAGGGTGATGGTATATTAGAAAGGTAGCAATTCTAAAGAGGATGATTTTGTAGAGACCAGATGGATATGTATGGTTGTGAGAGAGTAGAAGATGTGGTTATATGAGGCGGTTGTTAGTAGTTGAGTATTAATGGTATGGTTACAATTGGTAGGGGGTGATGGATATGCGAATGGGAGAATATGTTATGAGGGGTATACGAGTTAAGCTCGGGTGAGAGGTAACTTTTATCAGGTGGTAACTTACGTGATCAGGATTGACTAGTTGGATGTGATTATGGGTCTAAGATGTATATAAATGTTTGTGTGAGGTTGTGACCTCACGAGAAGCGGTATGATGTGATAGTTATAATGTTGTTATCTGAATGTTCTGTAATATATGTTGGATACGGTAACTTAATGGAATGATGACCAAAAGTGATAGTTTGGGTGGTCTGACATGACTGGTTATACTTGCATGTGTATTCATGATATATGTTTATTCCGTGAAAAGGTATGGATGGTATGTATGAGATTATTGTCTGTTATTCCGTATGATATATGGTGTTGTGATCTAGTAAAGCAGTCTTGAGTAAGTTTTTCTTGTCCGAGATGTTATATTGAGTCAGTGTTTATGGAATTGTGTGTGTTGTGATGTCTATCGGTGTGGTTGTGGTGCCTCAGGTGGTGATCTGGGCACGGTACTTAGTGTTGTGATGCGGGTATTTTCGCACTGCGGTGTGGCTGTTGGTGGCAGTGTTGCGATGCCATCACCGGTTGTGGTGGAGTAGGCGAGATGATTATGATACGAGTTTTCGAAAGTACATACCAGTTAAACATAGATTGTTGTTTTGTTTGCTGCTGTTCCTTGTGAGTTTTGGTTGAACATGTAGACTGTTGTTTTGTTTGTTGATGTTTCCTACCAGTTTCAGTTTGGGAATGAGGGTAGAGTATGATATTAAAGAGAGTTGTTGATCTGACCATAATTAGCGCATATTTAGCCCCCGAATTAGCCTTGTTCCCATGCTTTTTAGTGCATATTTGGGTCATTTCTTATCTTTAGTTCTTTGTTTTGCATATTCTTTGAGATTTTGATCCCTTGGTAGGAAAGGAGTAAGAATCTTGCATTTTCATGGCAAAACGACACTAAATTGATCGAATTCAATGACCAAGCATCAAGGAGAGACAAGATTAGAAGGCCTTTGTACATATTATAGTAGAAGAGCAATGTTGAGAAAGGATCCTTGAGTCCCCAAGGAAATCCCCAAGGAATTTATGAAGAAAAGGGAAGAAAAGAAGAAGATGTCTTGCTGAGTGACAATCCGTGCGGATTGTCACCAATCCGGCCGTCCCACAGCTGCACAATCCGTGCGGCTTTGCTCTAATCCGCTCGGATTCCACCTCCACAATCCGCCCGGATTCCCTCGAATCCGCTCGGACCCCATCACCAGAATCCGCCCGTCCCGACCTTATTCCGCCGGATTCCAAAGACAAATGTGATTTCCTCTTCTCCAAGCTACGAAGAAAGAAGCCCTTCCTTCGAAAAATACCGGCTCCTCCTTGTTAAATCTAAAAAGTGTAATTACTAGTTTAGCCCTTATATAACCCTAATGCATCCTCCCTAATTTCCACTATAAATACCCCATTAGTCTAATTAGAGGAGCATGTTCTTCTTATCAATAATTATAGTAGTTAATATCAATCAAATCTCTCTTTAGTATTGTAATCACCAATTAATCAAGTTCTAATACAAGTTTTATTTCCTTAATCTCTCTTTTGTTCATCCTTTATTTTGGGTAATTGAAGATTATTTGGGTTATTGTTGGGAGATTGACAACCTCTCAATCAAGCATTCAAGTACTTCTTTTATCTTTGCTTTATTATTGGAATCATTAGTAGGTATAATTCTCTTATTCCCTTTTTAATTATTGTTAATTACTTTCATTTATTCATCATGTTTCATATTGTTGGTATGATTGACAACCTTGCTAGCATGATCAATATGATAATGAGTGAGTAGTCTCTTAGCTAGGGTTAAATGGGTGATTAGGGGAAACCAACATGGGGAATGATTCATGCTTAAATTAATATGCTTTCATGTTTTATTTGCTTGCTTGTTTTGATCTCAACTCATGCACATGTTATGTTTGATGAAATGCTAAGCCTATGAATCCTTGCATTTACCGCCATCACCTATCTTTTCAATGAGACTTGTAAGACATAATCCAACTCGAGTCTCATTAGACCATGCATGTTGGTGAGTAGGGAATATTAAGTCGACTTGTAGGTGTTGTACAATCTAATCGATTCGGCTCCGGGACCCAAACTTTCCTAGGATTGTAAGATATAACCCAACTCAATCCATCACAACAATAATTGCTTGCTTATAATTTGAGAACATGTTTGTATGATCATATCCCATGATTCCCCTATGATTCCATGACACCCTAGTGCTTTTAATCAATTGTTTACACCCCTTTAATTCATCTTGCTTGTTTATTTTCATTGCTATTTTAGTTTAGTGACCTTCTACATCAACCCAATTTGTGACACCCCTTAGACACCACTAGTTGCAATAGAAATCTCATTTCAACTCCCGTCCCTTGGGATCCGACCTTTACTTGCCTCTTTACTAATTGTAGAGTTGTTTGTGAAGTTATAAATTGTGTTTTGATTCGACCGTGACCCAACAACCACATCTTTAATTGTGAACACGAAACGGACCCGATCAAAAATGGCGCCGTTGCCGGGGACGGTGATTACTTGATTTAGATTTATTTTTATTGTTAATTAGTTGTGTCTTTCTTCGCCTTGGGGAAGTAAAACCCCTCAAGGTTTGCCCTAATCGTTTTTAAGTTGTTTGATATCTTGCGAGATGGATTTCATAGATTGTTTTGTAGAGGACCACTTGAGTATACCTTACTTCAAGGTTCCCATGCAAGCATTGGAAGCCTTGGAAGCAAGTGAGGCTAAGAGAATGTATTGGGAGTTGGAGGTGGATCTCTTTGAGGCCGCTCTAGCTAACAAGGAACTTACTCGTGTACAATCAGAATTAGTGCATAATATTCTAGTGGAAGCATGTCAACCCATAGAGGATGAGCAATCCATCCTAGAGGATATTTTACAAGCTCAAGAGCAAGAGGAACCCATCATGGGATTTGAATATGATGAGGTTGATGAAAGTGAAGTTGAGTATGCTATGAGAATGGAATGTCTAATGGAGATGGAGCAAATTCTCAATGAAACTCCAAAGGAGGAAAGTAAGGTACAAACTCCTAATTTGAAACCCCTTCCCCCAAATTTGAAATATGCTTACCTTGATGAATCAAAGACCAAACCCGTGATTGTTAATGATAAACTTGATGATGACCAATTGGGAAAGTTGCTTGATGTGTTGAAACAACATGAGAAGGCTATAGGTTAGAGTCTAGATGACCTTAAGGGGATAAGTCCCAACTTTTGCATGCATAGAATTCATCTAGAGGAAGACCATAGACCGACCATTCAACCCCAAAGAAGATTGAACCCCCACATGCAAGAAGTTGTCAAAGGAGAAGTCATGAAATTACTTGATGCGGGAATCATATATCCCATATCGGATTCTTTGTGGGTTAGCCCCGTCCAAGTGGTACCTAAGAAAGGAGGTACTACGGTAGTGACAAATGAAAAGAATGAGTTAATACCCACAAGAATGATCACCGGTTGGCGTATGTGCATTGACTATCGGAAATTAAACTCCGCAACAAGAAAAGATCACTTCCCCTTACCATTCATTGACCAAATGCTTGAGAGGTTAGCCTCCAACAAATTCTTTTGTTACCTTGACGGGTATTCGGGATTCTTCCAAATCCCTATACACCCGGATGACCAACATAAGACCACCTTCACATGCCCTTATGGCACTTTTGCATATAGGAGGATGCCTTTTGGATTATGTAATGCCCCCGCCACTTTCCAAAGATGCATGATGAGTGTCTTCTTCGATTACTTAGAGACCATAATGGAAGTTTTTAAGGATGATTTTAGTGTTTATGGAAAGGACTTTGATTCATGTTTGCATAATCTTTCTCTTGTGTTGCAAAAGTGTGAAGATGTTAGCCTTGTTTTAAATTGGGAAATGTGTCACTTCATGGTCAATGAAGGAATTGTCTTAGGCCATTTGATTTCGGAAAAGGGCATCGAGGTCGATAAAGCTAAAGTTGAGGTGATAGAGAAACTCCCACCTCCCGTGAATGTTAGAGGGGTGAGAAGTTTTCTCGGTCACGCGGGTTTTTATCGTCGTTTCATAAAAGATTTTTCAAAAATAGCAAAACCCCTCACTCAACTTTTGCTTAAAGAATAGAGTTGTTTCTAATAGAGAAGGGGCCTGGTTGGCGTCTATCTTGATTTAGTATGCTTTTGTCTGATCCTTGTATGTTGAGTAGATAGCTTTACTTGTCTATTTTTATTGTATCTGTGGGAGACTCTATTCTTTGATTTATATATACTAACCATTCACCAAAAAAAACTTTTGCTTAAAGATGCCCAATTCCAATTTACTGACGAGTGTGTTGAAGCTTTTAATAGAATCAAAGAAGCATTAATCTCGGCACCAATCATTCAACCTCCGAATTGGGAGTTACCTTTCGAGATCATGTGTGACGCTAGCAACTACGCCGTTGGAGCGGTTCTTGGCCAACGGGTAGGAAGAGCTCTTCACGCCATCTATTACATAAGCAAGACCCTCGACCCCTCTCAAGTGAATTATGATACAACCGAAAAGGAGCTTCTTGCCATTGTTTATGCTTTGGATAAATTCCGTTCCTACTTGCTTGGATCCAAGGTGATTGTATTTTCGGATCACCGTGCTCTCCGACATCTCTTGATAAAGAAGGAGGCAAAACCAAGATTGTTGAGATGGATTTTGCTTCTTCAAGAATTTGACTTGGAAATAAGAGACAAGAAAGGAGCCGAGAATGTAGTGGCGGATCACTTGTCAAGGATTCGGTTTCATGATGAAAATGGAGAAACCCCGATCAATGACTCATTTCCCGACGATATTTTGATGGCTATTCAAACACAACTTGAAAGGCACATCACCCCATGGTTTGCCGATTATGCTAACTATATTGTTGGAAAAGTGCTCCCTCCAAATTTGAACCACAACCAAAGGAAGAGATTCCTATTCGAAGTGAAGAGGTACTTTTGGGATGACCCAAACCTCTACAAGGAGTGTAGTGATGGGCTCTACCGGAGATGCATCCCTCAATGGGAAATCCAAGGAATCTTGGAAGGATGTCATTCATCACCCTACGGCGGGCACCATGGAGCAAGGAGAACCGTTGCAAAATTCTCCAATCGGGCTTCTATTGGCCTACAATGTTTCAAGATACAAGAGAATTCATCATTCATTGCGATGCTTGTCAAAGAACGAGGAATATATCTTGTAGGAACGAAATGCCACAAAGGGGTATTCTAGAGGTAGAGATCTTCGATGTTTGGGGAATCGACTACCAAGGGCCCTTTGTGACATCCAATGGGAATAAATACATCCTTGTGGCCGTATATTATGTCTCGAAGTGAGTGGAGGCAATTGCCACCCCAAATGATGATGCAAAAAAGGTCACCAAGCTTTTCAAGAAGATAATTTTCCCAAGATTTGGAGTTCCTAGAGCGATCATTAGTGATGGAGGAACGCATTTCCATGAGAAGAAGCTTGCATCCCTTTTGACCAAATATGGTGTTCAACATCGAACCGGCTTGGGATATCATCCTCAAACAAGCGGTCAAGTTGAAATTTCAAATAGAGAGATCAAGCAAATCCTTGAAAAAGTTGTGAACAAGACTCGGAAAGATTGGAGCACAAAGCTTGATGATGCTCTTTGGGCTTATAGGACGGCCTATAAGACTCCCATAGGAGCCTCCCCCTACAAGCTTGTCTATGGAAAAGCATGTCATTTGCCAATCGAATTGGAGTACAAAGCTTATTGGGCAATCCGAGCACTTAATCTTGATCTCAAATTGAGCGGTCAAAGGAGGATGATTCAAATCCAAGAGTTGGAGGAATTCCGACTACAATCCTATGAGAATGCAAAGATTTACAAAGAAAGAACAAAATTGCTTCATGATAAGAGAATTAGACAAAAGGCCTTGCACAAGGGAGACAAAGTCCTTCTATTCAATTCCCGCTACCGACTATTTCCGGGAAAATTGAACTCTAGATGGATGGGTCCCTATGTGATAAACGAAGTTGGAAAATATGGAGATTTCGAACTCAAGGCGGAAGATGGAAGCAAGTTCAAGGTAAATGGTCAAAGGTTGAAGCCATACTATGAAGGAGCGTTTGTTGGAGAGGTCGAGGCTACCTACCTCGGGCCTCCTCCCCCTTGAAAGGACCATCTAAGGGAGAGTTTGGTGGAGTCCTCCCTAAACCACCACTTGTAAATATACTAACCCTCTAACTTATATTTATTGCATTCGTTTTAATAAAAAGCATGAACTCTTTTCATGAGCGTAAGTAAGGGAGGGTTACTAATGAATTTTGAATGAAGGAAGGAACAAATTCTCAAGTGTGGGGACGCATCTAAGAGAGGAGAAGAAGTCAAAACTCGCAGCCTGAATCCATGCGGATTCCCTGGAATCCGCCTGTCTTGCTGGAATCCGGGCGTTCTGAGGAGAAACCGTCCGTCCAGCTACGCTGAAAATTTGAAGATTTTTTGACTGAGGTTGAATCCGAGCGTCCAAAGAGGAAAAACGCCCGTCTTGAAGAATCCGGCCGGATTTGAAGAAAGACGCCCGTCTTTCTACCTGTGCATTTCAAAGAAAATCTCTGTAGAAGAATCCGTCCGTCTTCAGCAGAAGACGCCCGTCCCATCTTAAAAGAATCCGAGCGTCTCATGCTCGGGACGCCCGTCTCTGAAGCATCAAATTTTGGAAATTCTCGCTGTGACAGAATCCGGGCGTATTGCCCAGAATCCGCCCGTCCCGAGGAGCACAAATCCGAGCGTCTTCAGCTCGAATCCGCTCGTCTTCTCAGGGTGTTTTGACCCGACTTTTCCCTAATTAAAATACACCCCACCACACATACAGTGACACATCACTACTCCTTCCAATTGCACTATAAAACCCACCTCCTTATGACTCTCATACATATCCAAATCACTCTCTTTACCCACAATATCAAAAAGCCCCAATTTTCTAGGGTTTCCAACACTCAATCAACAAGGAACATCCTTACCCTTTCACAAATCAAAAGAACCCAACAAAAGAATCAAGAATGGCACCAAGGAGATCCTCTTTTAGGAGTGCAAGAAGACCAAGGATGATGGGAAGTTCTTCTACCTCCCATCTCAACACCATTAGAAGGGAACATGAAGAGATTGTAGATCTCACAAGGCTTGATGATTTCTCAAATGTGGAATTCCTCAATGATGTGCAGAGATTAGTCTTCCACCGGCTTCTAAGTAAGAATATTCTTCCCACTAAATTTTTATGTCATGCTACCTTGAGAAAACTTGGGATTTTTCACCAAGTGGAAGCTCTCTTTGAAGTTTTTGGTCTTTCAACCCTTTTTCGCATGTATGAACCAACCTATCGGTCCCTTGTGCTTGAATTCTTGAGCTTTTTGAAGATTACAACCTTGAACAAAGTGATATGCATAGAGTTTATATTGGAGAATGTTTCTAGGATGATGACCCTTGTAGAATTCGCAAATGTGTTTGGACTTGATGTTTCGCCTACCCGAACATCGAAACCCAAAAAGTATAGTGTTGCACCTTTGTGGAGGGCCATGACGGGCCGGGATTTCATTCTTACCAAGGAATGTCTTGCTTTTCATATCCAAAACCCGATCTTGAGGCTTACATATCGATTTCTTTCGGGCACTCTCTTTGCCCGCCGAGATCCGGCAATCGTGAACCAATTAGACCTTGTGTTTATGGAATCATACCTCAACATTCAAGGGAGAGATGGGTATCACTTCAATGCACCTCTAGTTTTGCTAGAGAAATAGGCAAAGTTTAGAAATGGGGACGATGATAGAATGAAGCACATAGTGAATGGAGGACTCATAACTAGACTTGCAAAGCACTTCAACCCAAGGTTCAATGAGAACAATAAGTACACTCCACTTACGGGGAGCACGAGAATTAATGAAGACCTCCTTCTCGTCCAACACCATTGGATAAACCTTGAGGGGGTCGATAAGCGGATAAAGTGGTTGACAAAAGGAAGCGATCCGATTTATCTCCCAATGACCGATCTACCACGGATCTCCCCAAGAAGAGGAAACTTGTCCCCAATGCCCTCTTACCTCATCCCAAGTCAAACAAAGCAAGCACCACCACCCCAAAATCCACCACCACAACAACAAGAACAACAAACCCAAAATGAGAAGATAAAAGTGCCTCCCTACCCCTTTCCCTACCAACCATATAACCATCCAAATCCCTTCATCCTCCCCCGTGACGACTTTGTCACGGGAATTTTGTAAGATTTACACTACCGTCAATACGAGACCTCCGTGGACCCTTACTATGCTCTTTACCCCCAATACCATGAGATGGTTCGAAAAGGACGGATTAGTGAAGAACCCGTCATGGGCTCAAATGGATTTGCTCTTCCCCAACTCGGAGAAGGCTAATGAAGGGGCAAACGGTAGACAAGAGGAGGAGAGTGGCAATTCTTGTAGAGGTGACACGGTGAAGCTTGAGAGTGAGGAAGACGAATTCATGGACCCAAGTTTGAGTGATGCTTCAAAGGATATTTGGGATAGCAATATAGAGGAATATGATGCCGATGTCTAGAAGACTACTTCATCACTAGGTGGAGCAGGCAAGAGGCACCCACCTAAGTTCAAGTGAAGTTTTCTCATCTCTCCTCTTTATTTTTCAATGTTTCATGAAAAGAAGTTTGTGTCTTGTTACCTTGTATTTTCATTAATTTTGATCATTGTTGGAGTAGTCCTAGCACCATAGAGGACTCGCACCTCGGTACCATTGAGGTGTTCTCATTTTATTGTTCCCATTTTCAAAATCCAAAATGACAAATTAGTTTCATGCATTGCATAGTGTGTGCATGAACTACACCCATCCTTGGACATTAGCAATAGTGTCTCACTCGGTTTGGGGAAGTTAATGCATACACAATGGGAGGTAATCTAAATTATCCTCTCCGTCATAACAAAAACCATGCATCAGTTAGTATAGCTTAGTGTAAATTGCATTTAGTGTAGAAATCATGCATCATCTTTGCATAATTTCCATCATTTTGGCCATTGAGGACAATGCCCATATTAGTGTGGGGATGGGAATTCTAACATTTAACTCTTATTCAAAAATCCAAAAAAAAAATTGAATAATTTAAAAAATCATAAAAATTTGAAAATTGAAAAACCCAAAAACATGTTTATTTCCTTTTGTAGTCTTGTATATATTGTCTTGTATATATTGTGTTTGTTCTATCCTTGTTCACATTGATTGACTACGCCACATCCGAGAGATGAGGATCATGAAGACCGCATGGTATGATCTTTCCAATCTCCTTTTTCCTCTTTATGTTGATGACTATGTGGCTTTATTTTGATTGATGCGGTATAACAATGTGAACTTAGGACTTGCATTTAGTTTATATGTCATATTAGTTAATAGAATCACTTGCATTAGGATGTTTATATTAGTTGCATCATGGCATGTAGTTGCATGTTAGAAATGTTTTGAAAAATGCCTAATTAGGAACTTTGACAAGACCAACTAAGCCATTACAAATACTTGTTCAACTTAAGACTTTCTCTACTAGAATGGTTGTAAAACACCCTAAATAGTGTCATACTAGTGTCTTTTGACCCATGACCCAAAGCCTAGTCAAGGGTTTGCATGTGAGTCACCTATCCAACCTCGTGATGCGATGTGGACTTGGTTAACTTGTCTAGGTGACCTTGTTTGACCTTGTGGTAAGGCAACCCAAAAATATTTTCTATCAATAAGCTTGAAGTGCTCATTTCAAAGATTTTGTCATGTGGAAGTAATCTAATGCCAAGGAACCTCAAATGTTATGAATTGTTGAAAGTTGAGAAATTTAAGTTGTTTTGATGGAGGCGTACCACTTCGATGTGCTTTGGTGCGGGATCCATTGAATTGGGCCCCCATACGGTTGTGAATTCGGCCGCCTTGACAGAGTGACTATCACCCCGAAAAGCTATTGTCTAGAGGTTAACCGGTTGCCTAATAAGCGATTGGCGAAAGCAAAGGACACTAGCCCTAAGAAGGACAACTCCCATCTTAAATTTTTGAAATGTGAAAGTGAAATGAGGACAATTTTGAATACTAGTCATATCCACCCGTTGTGAATAAAGATTTGAGCATTTCATTCCCAAAAAGCCTTTTTGTCAAGCCACTTGGTCGAGCTTGGGACGATCCATGACCTTTACTTTTGTAGAGAATTCGAGACTTGTCATGTCATATGCTACTAGCATCATAGGGATCATCATTCCACCACCATCCGATCGCTCTTGACGAAAGCATTTGGAAATTGAGGACGAAAGTAGTCTAGTTTAACACCATTTGGAGGTGATTTAGTGCCATCCTCTTAGCCTTAGTAATTTGTTGAACTAGTATTTGTGAAGGATTACATGCTCTTAAATTTGTTCCTCTTTAGTGCCTCCGCCACTTGATGAGGAAGTGGCTATTCCTTTTGTAGATGCATCCATTATGTGATTTTGTGTGCTTAATGTTTGGATGTGTCGCCATTTTGGCAAGACCCACCTTGCCTTGCAAGAAGGCATCCTACCTCATGGTTGTCTTGTTGTGAGTTGAAGGGGCGGAGTGAGACCCGCTAATTGTCTCATATCGGCTATATTATTAGGATAGGTTAGTATTGGTCCTAGTCTTTGTCACCTCTTTACTCAGGACGAGCAAAGGTTCGGTTTTGGGATATTTGATGTGACCATAATTAGCGCATATTTAGCCCCCGAATTAGCCTTGTTCCCATGCTTTTTAGTGCATATTTGGGTCATTTCTTATCTTTAGTTCTTTGTTTTGCATATTCTTTGAGATTTTGATCCCTTGGTAGGAAAGGAGTAAGAATCTTGCATTTTCATGGCAAAACGAGACTAAATTGATCGAATTCAATGACCAAGCATCAAGGAGAGACAAGATTAGAAGGCCTTTGTACATATTATAGTAGAAGAGTAATGTTGAGAAAGGATCCTTGAGTCCCCAAGGAAATCCCCAAGGAATTTATGAAGAAAAGAAGAAGATGTCTTGCTGAGTGACAATCCGTGCGGATTGTCACCAATCCGGCCGTCCCACAGCTGCACAATCCGTGCGGCTTTGCTCTAATCCGCTCGGATTCCACCTCCACAATCCGCCCGGATTCCCTCGAATCCGCTCGGACCCCATCACCAGAATCCGCCCGTCCCGACCTTATTCCGCCCGGATTCCAGCATAGCGTGATTTCCTCTTCTCCAAGCTACGAAGAAAGAAGCGCTTCCTTCGAAAAATACCGGCTCCTCCTTGTTAAATCTAAAAAGTGTAATTACTAGTTTAGCCCTTAGTTAACCCTAATGCATCCTCCCTAATTTCCACTATAAATATCCCATTAGTCTAATTAGAGGAGCATGTTCTTCTTATCAATAATTAGAGTAGTTAATATCAATCAAATCTCTCTTTAGTATTGTAATCAACAATTAATCAAGTTCTAATACAAGTTTTATTTCCTTAATCTCTCATTTGTTCATCCTTTATTTTGGGTAATTGAAGATTATTTGGGTTATTGTTGGGAGATTGACAACCTCTCAATCAAGCATTCAAGTACTTCTTTTATCTTTGCTTTATTATTGGAATCATTAGTAGGTATAATTCTCTTAATCCCTTTTTAATTATTGTTAATTACTTTCATTTATTCATCATGTTTCATATTGTTGATATGATTGACAACCTTGCTAGCATGATCAACATGATAATGAGTGAGTAGTCTCTTAGATAGGGTTAAATGGGTGATTAGGGGAAACTAACATGGGGAATGGTTCATGCTTAAATTAATATGCTTTCATGTTTTATTTGCTTGCTTGTTTTGATCTCAACTCATGCACATGTTATGTTTGATGAAATGCTAAGCCTATGAATCCTTGCATTTACCACCATCACCTATCTTTTCAATGAGACTTCTAAGACATAACCCAACTCGAGTCTTTTTAGACCATGCATGTTGTTGAGTAGGGAAGATTAAGTCGACTTGTAGGTGTTGTACAATCTAATCGATTCGGCTCCGGGACCCAAACTTTCCTAGGATTGTAAGATATAACCCAACTCAATCCATCACAACAATAATTGCTTGCTTATAATTTGAGAACATGTTTGTATGATCATATCCCATGATTCCCCTATGATCCCATGACACCCTAGTGCTTTTAATCAATTGTTTACACCCCTTTAATTCATCTTGCTTGTTTATTTTCATTGCTATTTTAGTTTAGTGACCTTCTATATCAACCCAATTTGTGACACCCCTTAGACACCACTAGTTACAATAGAAATCTCATTTCAACTCCCGTCCCTTGGGATCCGACCTTTACTTGCCTCTTTACTAATTGTAGAGTTGTTTGTGAAGTTATAAATTGTGTTTTGATTCGACCGTGACCCAACGACCACATCTTTAATTGTGAACACGAAACGGACCCGATCAGTTGTATATGTTTTCGTTGTTGTCATGGTATAGTGATATTCTGTTGATGGGACACAGTTGTGAGAAGTTGTTACAGTAATTTTGATCTTGTTTTAAGACGAGGCATCAGTCATAGTCATGGCAAGTGATTCGTGGAACATGTGTTGTAATGATCTGAAAGCGGCAGGTGGTCCATAATATTTTGTTGAGATAGTGAGTGCAGGGTATTGGGAATTGGTGTCATGTTAAGTTATGTATGAGTTTTGCGGTAATGAAAGAAAAGAACTTGAGGATCTAGTGTGAGTGTACGTAACAAGTGTGGATCGTGAGTTATGCTTTTGGCGATGGGAGTTTTATATAGTTCATATAGAGAGGTATGTCATGTTGCCGTAATGTGGAAGAGTTGAAGTTCTGGGTTAAGCTAAAGATTTTGAGGTATAGGTTAGGTGGTGTACCGAATGAGTTGAGGGATGAGAAATGTTTAAGTAAGAGAACCTTGGATATATGATTAGCGAGCGTTTAGATTATAGGCGGTTATCTAGGACATGTGATGGTGACGAGAATAATGAGAAGATATAACTAAGGATATAGTATTAGTGAGTTACAAGGACGTAATATTTATTTTAAGAGGAGTAGGATGCGATAAAACAGAGTTTGATGATTGTGCATGTCGTAGTATAATTCGAAGTAGAGTGTTGGTGTAGCATAAAGAATGAAGTTGTATATATTGTGGTTGATGTTGTTAAAAGGCCATGGCCGTGGCCGTGCTTGTAGTAGTGTGATGTTTAGGAGTGTGAGAATATTTCACTAGTGTTGACAGTTGGATGATGAGGTTATGAGTGTGAGTAAACTTCGAGGACGAAGTTCCTTTTAAGGATGGTAGAATGTAACATTCCGTTTGATGTCTATGAGTGTCTTGATATTGAATTTGCTAGTGGTTGATATTGTACGGAGCTAGCAGCGTTTGTGGACGGTAGTTGGTAGTGTATGAAGTTAGTGTCGAAAAAGATATAATGGAGTTGACACGATATCGTGAGCCATGTTGTGGAGGTAGGAATAGTTGGTGGAGTTGGTGTTACGAGTTCATGTTTTATAGGGTGAGGTTTTGTTTTGAGTTCTTACTTGAGTTGTTGTGTCTTAGTCAAGTTGGTAGGTTTTTTTTTATGTATGGGTTGAACTTCGGAGACGAAGTTCCTTTTAAGGAGGGAAGACTGTAATACTACGGTTTTCTATGTCTATGGGTACTCTATCGAGTGGGCCTTACTCTGTCGAGTAAGAGCGTTTTTCATTTTAAAATAGTTTCTGATCTGTAGGTTACTCGATCGAGTAGCCTTGGTACTCGATCGAGTAGGCGGCACTCGATCGAGTACGTCAGTTACTCGATCGAGTAGCTCGGTTTACGGGTAATGTTTTGTCGGGTTTTGTTAATAGTGCGAATAGGTATATAAAGCTTTCCGTCATCAACACTAAACACTTTTATCAAACCTAATTACTTCAAAAGAGATTTCAACCTACGTACTTCGCATGTTTCGCATTATTGACAAATCCCGGAGCTTGAGAGGTCGGAATATATCATCCTTTACATTCTTGTGATCCTTGCATCGAGGGTAAGATCTACGTACCGATTTTATAGTATTTTATCAAGTTTGTTTAAACCCTAATTTGGGGGTTTGGGGGTTTTGTTGTCTTTTATGATTGTTAGTAATTGTATGATCATATGTTAGGAGGAGGATTCGTAGAAGAGGAGTTTTGATAACAGCTGTTGAGACCGTCTGATTGTGTTGCATTCCAGGTAGGGTTTCCCTACTCAGTATTAGTCCCATAATGTGTTGGTGGTGATTTGTGATTGTTGATTGTGATCATACGAGTATTGTGACGATTGTTGGTTTTGATTGCTGTTTAGTAGTTGTGATTGTTTGTATCTGTCTTTATTCTTCGGGGCGCGTCCCTGGCTGAGTGGAGTCACTTGCGGGAGTGGCTTCACGCCCATTATTCGCCTTCTATGGAACGCGCCACAGAAGGGATGTGCACATTAATGGATTTGGGTTTATCGCTCGACGGAGATGAGTGAGGATTAGGTGGGAACGGCTGCGGTCCCCCACTGGCGGCGTGGAGTGACCTGTTGCGATGGGCACTCGCGGGGCTACACACTTTAGTGTGTAGTCGATTGTGGAGTTGGTGATGGAGTTCGGAGTATATCAAAATATTGAGCCGTGTTGTTTGTTGTGTTGTTGGATTATATAAATTGTGTGATTAGTATTGACCCCGTTTAAATGTTTTAAAAACTGTGGTGATCCATTCGGGGTGGTGAGCGATTATTGAGCGGTATGATTGATGCGCATGGGATAGCTGGGATGAGTCATCACGTGGCAGTTAGAAGTCTTCCGCTGTGTCAGACGATGTCTAGTAGCTTTGATAGTTTTATCAGTAGACCGTCTGAGAACCTTGTATTTCATTTAACAGTTTTGTTTGAGACATGTAATCAATTAAATTATATTTACTTTTAAAGTACGTTTCTTTCTTGTCTTATGATTATCATTGCCTCGGGTAACCGAGATGGTAGCACTTCCATGCCTTAAGTGGTCCTGGTAAGGCACTTGGTGTATGGGGGTGTTACACTATAAGTGGTCATTAGGCCTGACAAAGTGTTCCTAACAGTCTGCCTATGTGATCGACTAGTCATCTCTTATGACTCTATGGCGCTTGAACTTGCCATCAATCGCATCACACTCTAGTCACTTCGAGACGTCACCTCATACAAGTGACTATGGGCGAATACTATGTTAATCCTTGTTCACTTTAATGGGGTTCAATCATTGTCTCTACAACCCATTTGGATGTAACAAAGTAATAAAAGAGTTTTTAAAATAAAACTCGAACGACAAATGTGATTATCCCATATGAATAGTCAATACCTGATTACTACTTCATATTCTATGATCTAATTTGATCTTGTATGTAGTTGTTCATCTCAATCTAATTGAAATGACATGACTTATCATGTTAAGCCTATGACTAGGCCTTGGTTAGTAGGTTTTAGCAACTCCTTGCTCAACCTTGCTACATACTTGTTTTCCTTTCGTAATGCAAATACTTGCATTACAAAACTTTCTGAGTACGTTGTCTAGATTCAATCTAGATATAGGCTTTCTTGCCTTAGAATATCTCCCACTGTTTTCATAGTGTGCGGGACTCATCCCTTCTTGCACATCTCATGATTGCAAGTGTACTCAATTTCCGTTGTAAATATTTCTCATTTGTTCTTTATTGCCTAGAACAATTCTAGCAAATTCATTTCTTAAATAACATAGCCACAATGGTTCCTTAACCATCTTTAGGTGTTTTGAATATGGTTTTGTTGGAAACCTTGCGCAATCTCTATTGTCATTTGTGTAATGCCCTTACACAAATTTAGTGAATTGCATCAATAACACTTAACTTTACATCCTTACTGCTTCCTCAAGCACTTAAGAGCAACTTATATGGCTACCTGGTAACAATTACTTAAATTCGATTTAAAACAACTCATCATACTCAAAGTATATGAAGTGTTATACATCATTTCCATTTAATTGATTTGGTAGCGGAAGCAAATGGAATCAATCAAATATGTTCAACTTGATTGAACTAGTCATGAATCTTATCAACATAAGACTTCTTATTTGATGCTAATATCATGTGGATTTATCTCCATAAATCCAGATATTAAAGATGTATTATATTTCTCCAAAGCTTAAATCATCCACAATGATCAATATTGATTGACCTAGTCATGAATCTTATCAACATAAGACTTCTTATTTGACGCTAATATCATGTGGATTTATCTCTATAAATCAAGATATTAAAGATGTATTATATTTCTCCAAAGCTTAAATCATCCACAATGATCAATATGTCATCCGCATATGAGACTAATAAACTTCCGTAACTCCCACTAAACTTCATGTATAAACACAACTTCTCGATCTATCGAGAAAAGTTTTATAACATGATCAAAACATTGACTCCAACTCATTAATGTCCTACTTAAGACTATCTCTTAATTTGCACATTGTCTTGGGATTGTAAGAATCTACAAAACTCATAACATGTATCGAATACATTCCTTCTTTGAAGAAGTGGGTTTTAGATTCACTTTCTATATATCTCATCATAATGAAACACAATCCCTAAAAAGATCCGAATAGTGCAAAAAACTTTGCAACTAATCAAGCTTTGATATCTCTCTTTGATATCCAACAATTCCACTTGGAATTTATTTCGGATTTTCATGGCTCTAACCCTTGTATTGAGTTGTGACTTAAACCCTCTCATGTAAGTCATCTGTTCATTACTTTCCAGAAGTAACTTGAGTCAAACAATTTCTTTGTATGTTGTAAGCTCTTTACTTTCTTAAAAGTAACATGAATTCATCATTTTCAACAAGTGATGCGTTCAACCTCCTAGGTTTCGAAGAAACAACGTCATGTAGCCAAGAAAGACCAGTTTCTTGCGACATACAATTTTTGACACAATTATTTTATGGCTCTTGAATATTTTCTCCCACTCTGTCTTCTAGAAATAAACTTGTATTCTAAAAAGACAGCTTCACGAGCCACAAACCCGTTGTACTCGTGATTATTGTAAGGAAAAATGAGCATTTGTTTCTTGTGAAAACTTACAAGCATGGTACCCTCCCATTTCATATCTCATATGAATCGTTTTAGATTTAGTGGAAAAAAATAATTTAGACAATATGATAAAATCCCCAAAAGGATCAAGTAGCTCAACGTAAGTTGATTAAAGTCCAAACCATAACGAATAGGGTTTGATTTCTTTATCCAGCGACACATTATCCCATAATGCGTGCTAAGAGAGATTAACTTGTGACACTATATCACATTTCCTTTGGCTTATATCAAAGTCTTCACTTTGATAATCCCATCACGACTAAATTGTGATTCCTTGAACTCTTTGAAATTCTTCAAAGATTTCTCTTTTTACCTCATTAAGTGAATACTAAAGTATAAACTTAATTGTCGGTAAAAGAAAATGATCAACCTTTTCTAGATCAATGATTTGTATCTTTGATCTCCTTTTCAATCAAAAGGCACGAGACATCTTGCTTTGAATACAAGATACGTATATACCATAAGATTGACAATCTAATGGTTCCAAGAGTACTCGGTAACTCTTTGCGTTTATCATTCTAGAATTTAGATTTAATCTGGGTTACTAATTTGAGTCTTGCATCATCTACATGATATATCATTCTAGCTTGGTTTAGAATATAATCACCTTGATTACGGGCTAGCCATAAATCAAATCATGGTGTATTGGGTCACAAAAGTGAAACCTCTTTTGTGTCTTAACAAAATTATATTCTTATTTAGAGTTTATGTACTTAATTGTCATGATTAAGGTACAACTTTAAACCCAAAAACTAGATTGAGTACACAATGACTCTAGTTTTATCTCTCGACATTATTTGATGCTAGTCGTCATATTCTAATCATCCTATGTATCAAATACAAGGATGAAAACCACCACCGGTTTCTAATATTGACGAAGTGGTACTAAAAAATTTTTTGTCAATCAAATAAACATTTAAAGAAGAAAGTCCCATTAGATGTCCCACAACTAACTAGCTGATTCTTTAATAATTTGGGGTAGTTTCCTTCTAGTGTCCAACACTTCCAAAATGGAAACTTTACCGGTTGGGATTGATAGGTTTAGTATCGTTATTCTCAATAACTTTACTTTTATCATTACCTTGTATCAATTCCATTCTAATTTTACTTCTTTGAACCTCGTCCTTTTCTTAACGGTTAAGAGAATGCTCCCACTCATTTCAATGAGTCTTTGCTTGGAGAAGCAAAATTTAATTTCAGGAAGACTACTCTTCAATTCATTCGTTTAGTCTTAAAACTTCCATTGAAGTGGTTGCGGTATTTTGGTCAATTTCGATTTCTAACAAATTTAGTCACCAAAATGATTTAAGGTTTCAAAGTACTTAACTCAATTAAGCACATGAGAAACAATCCATTGTAAGTAGATATGTTAGTCAATAATCAAAAACCCTTTTGATCACGAATAACTTTTATCTATACTCTTCACAAGAGATTCTTGCAATGGTTAATATGAGGGCTTTTTTTTTATTATTTTATGAAAATGTGAATATCATTAAATCAAGGATAGTACACCATACACGTATCATACTCTATTTTGAGCTAGGCCATTAATCAATTACATTAATTTGTTTTAGCCAAGCCTTACATTTAACTTTGTCCTTATCAAAATCCACTTTTTGCAACCGTATTCTCAACATCTGATGAACTCCCTTCACTACTCGAGCTGGTTGAGTGATATAATGCTCCAGCCTACACTTATTCCTACAATCCCATATGCTGTAAATTAGTCCAGAGATAGCCGCCATAATCACCTGTTTTTTCAATAATGATCTGCATCTCCATCTAAGAATCCAATCCAGCACACTCTCCTGGCACTGAACCTGTAACCAGGTCTGCAGATGCATCAGACAGTGCATACTGAAAGAACAGTCAAAGAACAAATGACTATGCGTTTCCATATGCAGCCCACACAGATAACAAACACCAGCAGTGATGACACCAAACTTCTGTAGTCTATCCTGAGTTAAAAATCGCTGCTGCACATAAATCCAAGTACTAAAGTTGTGTTTAGGCACACATACTCTATTCCAGACCATAGGCACCAGTCCTTCTTTGGGTAGGAACCAAGTAACCACTGATAAACCATCTGGATAGAATATTTTCCATTCCAAGCACCATTCAAAAAACCTGGCTTAAGAATGTCCTTAACTTTGCAAATTTGTCTCCACGTCCAACTGGAATTCTGAGAGGGTTCATACATCCACCAGTCACGTTGCTTTATATAAATGTGATGCACCCATTGAACCCAGAGACTGTCCTTCATATTATGAATCCACCATGCATACTTACCAAGCAGAGCAACATTCCACATATGGCAATTAATAATACCCAACCCTCCATGTTCCTTATGTAAGCAACAAGTCTCCCAAGCAACAGGGGGAGTATGTTTGAACTCAGCATGCCCAGCCCACAGATAATTCATGCAGATGCTCTCCACCTTTTGAATGAATCCTTTTGGCAATAAAAAGATCCTAGCCCAGTAGGCATGCATCTGAATCAGGACTACCTTGACCAAAACCAGCCTTCCATCATAGCTTAAGTGTTTAGCTCCCCATCCTCGAATCCTTGCCACAATTTTATCCACCACCCTGTTACAATCAACAATACTCAGCCACTTGAAAGAAATTGGAACACCTAAATATCTGAAAGGGAATTGCCCCAATTTGAACCCTGCAAGCCTGACTATTTGGGTAGCTAAACTGGCATCAACACCATTCAAGTACACATCTGACTTGGCTTTATTCATACACAGACCTGATGCTTCAGAGACGGTCAAGAAAGCTCTCAATATAATTGTGATGGAAGCTACATCAGCCCTGTAGAGTCATCTGCAAATGCAAGATGGCTAAGCTTCAATCCTCTACAAAGAGAGTGAAACCTAAACTCAGGTTTCTCAGTAACCACTCTGAGAATTCGTGATAAATATTCTAAACATAACGTGAAAAGTAAAGGAGACATGGGATCTCCTTGTCTCAAGCCCCGTTGCCCCTTGAAATAGCCAAATTGTGACCCATTCAGAGAGATGGTGAATGAGGTAGTGGTAACACACACCATAATCCAGTTGATCATCTGATCAGGGAATTCAAGAGCAATCAGCATATCCCTAAGAAAGGCCCACTCAATAGATTCATACGCCATTTTGAGATCAATTTTAAGCAAGGCCCTAGGTGTGCAACACTTCCTCCCATAAAGCCTCGCCAAATCCTGACATATGAGAATGTTATGAACAATCTCCATATCTTTAACAAACGCACTCTGATTCATACTAATAATGTCCACCAGTACTCCAGAAAGCCTTCTACAAATGATTTTGGAAATACATTTGTAGATGACATTGCAACAAGCAATGGCACGAAAATCATGGACAGAACTAGGACAGTCCACCTTAGGAATAAGAGTCAGGACAGTAGCATTAACTTGCTATAATAGTCTGGCAGTAGAAAAGAACTCCTTTACAGCATTAATCACATCACCTCCAATAATGTCATAAGCATCTCTAAAGAACCCAGCAGAGTAACCATCTGGACCAGGAGCCTTCTCCACAGGAATAGAGAAGAGAGACTCCTTAATCTCAACATCAGTCACCTGCTGCATCATAAGATTTGCATGATCAGAGGTCATTAATTTAAATATTAAATATGAGGTTTTTAGAAGAAAATTCAAAATTTTGTCTTTAGTTACGATGTTTTAATGGAGATGTTGAACTAAAATCGAAATGATATCATATAAATTTGTGGTAATGAAATAGAACAATATGATAACAGAATAATTAAAACAAATATTAATCGTTATAATAATACTTGTAAATAATTTAACAAGTAAAGCATTTACATAGTGACCTCTACCCAACTACGATAAATGATTCCAAGATCCAAATTCATATTAACTCGGGCACGGTAAGCCGATTCATCCCTTATCAATATAACTCGGTAGATTAACTCTTTAATCGATTCTACTTCTAGAACTCTTGGTCGATAAAATTACATTAATATTTATCTTTAGCCCGGAACACATGCGACTACGGTCACGAATACTTCCGTTGAGCTCAATCCAAATTTCGATGTAATAATATTTTATTACCCACTTACCCAACGTAACAAGGTTTGTATTACGGTGAAGCCGGATTAACTCCCTTATGAAATTGGGATTCATGGTTTCTACTATTTGGTAAGGCTAAATCTCAATTATTAATATAGCGAGAGGTCATGTCAATTTATTATCTATCACGTTTTAAGTGAACTAAAGCGATGAACTACGATAATTATAATTGACACGGTCGATGACTCGATAAAAAATAGAATGCATGTTTAGTTATGGCGATTTAGCGATGCATGCAAACATATAAATAAAATGCAAAGCATAAATATAAAATCCTAGTATGGCCTTCCTAAAAAGAAAATTTAATTAACAATTACAAATTCGGAAACCAATTCCATTGATCCCTTGAACTTCACTTGGCACGCATTCCAAGGCAACACCGTCTTGTCGCAACGCCTTTCCAAATGGCACCGTCTTCAAGGATCTCCGGAATTACAAGTAACAATTAAAAAAAAAATTACATAATTTCATATTATATATTTGTAATAAAAATTAAATCTATTAAATTATAAAACGGTGATAAGAGATCACAAAATTTACAACCGAATCAATATTCTCATACATTCCGAGTAACACTAATTAAAAACTAAGGCCATACTAAGTAAAATTACATAATTCAAAAATTATATAAATCCAAAATTATGACAATCATAAATAAAATGCAGCACTAAAATATGTAGGAACATGCTTAATTTTATGCTAAATCGCCTTTTAAGAGCCAATATCGTATATTTTATCGGTTTTTATGAGTTTGCGTGATTGTAACTTGTTAAAATAACAAAATGTTACATAAATTCATATTTATGTTCAAGTTAATTACCCTAACCATCTTAGGAATCAAAACTTAGTCTTCACTAACATTTTGACAATAATTCAACTTGATTTCTTAATATTGTTCATAATGGACCCAAAAATACAATTTTATATTATAAACTCCAAATTAAATTATAAAAATTTCAAATAATTTCAAAATTTGAAATTAAAACTCAAACTCATGAACATTCTGGAAAAAAAATACCATGACACTCATAATGTTCCAAACTTAGGTTAAATATTTCGAAAATTTTTCGAGAAAAACATCGTTGCGGTTTATGGGTTTTATCAAATATGACCATTGAAATATGAGAAATTTAATTTTAATCAACTTTGCACTTTTAGATCTGAAATGTGGGATACAATGCAACATTTGACGTTTTCCTTTAGTCATGAAATATGTTTTAGCATTATAGGCTAATTTAAGTCACTATTTATTGAATTTTTACTCAAAAATTCATAAATCATGCAAAAGGAGTTCAATCCATTTAAAAATTTTACACACACTGAGTAAAAATGCATGTGACAACATATAAAATTTTAATGACCAGATTCGAAATATAACTCATATTAACCTTATAAACCCTTTAAATTCGATTTTGACTTATAAAATTCAAATTTCATGCAAAATAACTTAGTTTTTCACGAAATTTAACATGCAACCAGTAGATAATATATGTTAAATCATATCGAAAAATTACTGAAAAATTCGAAGTTTAGATATTTTTCGTCCAAAAATGACATTTTTCTCATAAAAATCACATTTTAATGCCAATAATATATATAATGAACAATAAAATCCACAAATCATTCCATATGACCTAAAAACCATTTAGGACCAGAAACTTTTAACATGCAAAATTATTTCGTGATTTATCAACATAAACCACAAATTTCAAGTTTTATTCGTTAATCGTATTATCTCGGAAAAACGATCTCGATCTTGCATGCAACAACCATAATGCTCTGATACCACTTGTTGGAAATAATATTTTACATATCACATATTTTAGTTTAAAGTTTTAGTCATAAAAACTTAAGGATCTTATGCATGCAAAACAAGTACAAGACTAAGGAGAAAAAAAGTTCTTTACATTTGATATTTCAGATATTTGGGCACTAGTAAGGTTACCTACCTTACTTAGTTCTTGAGCTTTCCTTATGGATGAACAAGATTCAAGTGTAGAATCTCTCCCCAAGGATTGTACCAAGATAACACCCTTAATAGTTATTATTAATATTAGACTAGTATTAATAAAAACTACCCTTAAAATGACACAAAATAAATTGTTAGCCGAGGGCTCACAAAAGATAGGGAAAGTGAGGTTACAGGTAAGAAAAGGCAAAACAGATTATGAAAATGTTGAGGTAAAGCGTCAAGCTAGCTCCTAAACAGGACCATATAAGACCATCCAAATCTCAGCTGACTAGAAAATAAAGCACAAGTGCCCTTCTTTGGCACAAAACTCACTACCTAGTATACAATCTCCTCAAAAGGATATGAATAAAACGGAGGAGTAAGGCCGTCACAAGATAGAAATAAGCACAGACGATCCCTTTTTCTCAAACCAGCTCAACTCAATTTTTTCTTTTCTTTTTCCTTCTCTGATTCACGTTTTTTCCAATTCTATTTTTTTCTTTTTCTTTTTTTTTTCTCTTTTCCACGTCTCTTTTTCATTCTTTCTTTCCAATTTATTTCTTTTTCACCAACTCCGTACAAATGAAAGTGAGCCGAACTTGCAACAAAATGAAACATACCGCAAAAATTACATTAGACTAGCTTGACTGGCAGGCTAAATTTTGGGTGTAGCTAATGGGTCAAAAAGGCTATATTTGGCTAAAGTGGAGCTAAATGGGTGAAAATGAAAGAAAGGGAAATTGTAAGCGCCTTCCTGCATGTGACACCGACCACAAACCCGAATCTATGCAAGTGACACTACAAGAAAACACGATAAAGGCGACAGACATACTACAGTCGCCAAATTGGCGACAGGAAAAAAAAAACGGGCGACCACTATCCGTCGCCAATTTGGCGACTATACCTTTTTATCCAAAAATCCGTATGAAATCCACGGGCGACGCAATATTATCCAAATTGGCGACCGAAATCGATCGCCAATTTTGGCGACCAAAACCCGTCAGCAATTTGGCGACCAAAACGGTCGCCAACCCTCTCGTTTTTTTTTTTTCGCCAATTTCTTCACCCCGTCCCCTTCATTCACTTCAATCACAACTTAAAAAAAAAAAAAACGCAGCAGTTTGTCCGACGATCCGACGCCACCACCAACTACAACCACCGGACGCCACCACTCGCCGTCGCCATCCGCACACTACATCCCTACCGACCCTTTGTTTATAATAAAGGTTTGTTTTCGACTCAAATCGATTTAATTACTTCAATCCTTCATATTTTGTTTAAGTTGTGATGTTTATTTAGTATCTAGTTGTAATTTATACATTAGTGATGCTTATTATTGTATGTAGTTGTAATTTAATTAGCATTTTTGTTAATTAATTTGAGTTAGGGTTAGAAATTGGGGTTTTTGTTAAATTAGTAATGTGATTTGATTAGGGGATTGTATAAGGTAGTATAGTTTTAAGAAGGTAGAAATTGGGGTTTTTGTTAAATTAGTAATGTGATTTGATTAGTGATGCTTAGTTTTAGTAATATTGAATTAGTATTGTTGAAGGTAGTATAGTTTTATGAAGGTAGTATAAATTTGCCTTATAATTAACCAAATTAAGTTAGAATGATTTAATTAGCATTTTTGTTAATTAATTTGAGTTAGGGTTAGAAATTAGCATTTTTGACAACTTGTATAATTAACCAAATTAATTAAGTTAGAATGATTTAATTAGCATTTTTAAAAAATTAATTAGCATTTTTCTTGAATGGAATGAGCATGATGTATAAATTTGTTAAATTAGTAATGTCATTTGATTAAGGGATTGTATAAATTTGCCTTATAATTTTGACAACTTGTTTAATATATAATGACCTAGTAACCGTTCAAGAATTACTCATTAGGAGCAATTCTTGAATAGTCCCCATTTTGGGATCGTCTTTATACGTTCAAGTCACTTAGGTAGTAAACACATAGTTGTGATTTTATTAATGAGAAAAGAATTTGGTTGCAAATTTCTCCAATGTTCTCTGAATACATATGTGGAATATGTATCTTTTCCACATTGTGTATTTGGAGAACTAAGGGGAATTGTCACGAATTTTTTCTCATTAATAATTCACAAATGTGTGTTTGCTAGTGACTTGAAACGTACATTGATGGGTTTAGGTTGGAGTGATAAGGACCCAATTGAAATCTTGAAATTAGCATAAAATGGAGGATGAGATAACCATTGCTTTTTTTGTTGAAATTAAATATTATTATTTAAAATGGTTAGTTTTCTATATATTGCTTATAGATTAAAATGAAGAGATCTGAACGTAGCTGGATGTACGAAGAAAGAGTAGATAAGAAGAAACGTCCTATCGCTAGATTTGTAAAGGGAGTTCGTGGATTTATTGAATTTGCTAGATGTCAAGATTCATATGATTTGGAACAACATAAACTTAGGTGTCCTTGTACTAAATGTAAAAACTTAAAATATTTATTTGACATTGAAGTAGAAGAGCATCTTGTTACAAATGGTTTTTTTCCAAACTACTACAATTGGATCTCCCATGGAGAAAAATATTATCCCGAAGAACCTCAAATCCAACAAAATGAGAACCCATATAGAGAAATGGTACTTGATGCCTTTCAGTCTAATGATTTCATTAATGACGACCGTGTACCAATGATTGATGAAGAACAACCAAACCCAAGAGCAAAAGCCTTTTTTGACATGCTAAGTGCTTCCGAAAAAAACCTTATATGAGGGGAGTAGAATGACATTGTTACAAGTTGCATCCAGGATAGTTTCTTTAAAATGTGAGTATAATATGCCATTTAAAGCCGTTGATAGTATTGCTACGTTGGTTGAGGATGTTATACCCGATAATAATGTTATGACCCGAAATTTCTATAATACCAAGAAAGTGGTCAAAGGTCTTCAACTTCCACATGAAAAGATTGATGCATGTCCTAAAGGATGTATGCTTTTTGGAAAGATGATGCTTTGCTTGACAAATGTAAGAAATGTCAAAGGGATAGATATGAGACAAGTGAAGGAAATATTGTTTTGAAGGGGAAGAAAGGTAATAAAAGGAGTGGAAAGAGAAAGAAACCAATATCAGAAAACACATTAATTTATTTTCCATTAGCTCCTAGACTTCAAAGAATGTATGCCACGAAAAATCTTGCCAACCAAATGAGATGGCATAAAGAAAATCCTCGTACACCAGGAAAGATGTGTCATCCGAGTGACGGGGAGGAGTGGAAGCGTTTTGATAGGTTATATCCCGATTTTGCCGAGGAACCTCGCAATGTGAGACTTGGCTTGTGTACGGATGGGTTTGACCCTTTTGGTCAGTTTGGTAGAAACTACTCCTGTTGGCCCGTAATGACCACGCCGTACAACTTACCTCCTTGGCTTTGTCTGAAAAGACAATTTATTTTCCTCTCTTTACTTATTCCTGGTCCCCGATAACCCAAAAAACCATCTGGATGTTTATTTACAACCGTTCTTTGGAGGAACCAAGTATTTGTGGGAAGTTGGTGTAGAAACATTTGATGTGTCGAAGAAGCAAAATTTCCAACTAAGAGCTTCATTGTTATGGACTATAAATGATTTTCCCGCATATGGTATGCTATCAGGATGGGCAACCGCCGGGCGAAAGGCATGTCCTTATTGCATGGATAGGAGTAAAGCATTTTATCTTCCTAATTCCAAAAAATTAGTTGGTTTGATTGTCATAGATGTTTCTTACCGGATGGACATATTCATAGAGAGAACAAGAAATCTTTCTTAAAAGGTAAGGAGGTGCGTGACAATGCTCCGGTTCGACTCAAGGGGATGAGATATGGGAGGCATACGTGATTTGCCAACAACTCGCCGTCGATGGGACCAAGAAGAGTTTAAAGAGTTGAAAAAGAAAAAAATGGTTGGTTTAAAAGAAGTATTTTTTGGGAGCTTCCCTCTTTGAAAACAATGTTGATCCGACACAATTTGGATGTGATGCACATAGAGAAGAACTTCTTTGAGTTACTTATTCATACGATTATGGATGTAAAAGGAAAGACACGTGATGATATTAATTCAAGAATAGAATTGAAGAAATTTTGTGATCGTCCTAAACTTCATATTCGTAAGGATGGGGCTAAACCAAAAGCCATATTTACTCTTGACAAAGCTCAAAGAAAGGTATTGTGCGATTGGATAGGAAACTTGAAGTTTCCCGATGGATATGCATCCGATTTGAGCCGTTGTGTTGATTTGAAGGAACTGAAGTTGAAAGGGTTGAAAAGTCATGATTGTCATGTTTTCATGGAGCGCTTATTACCCGTGGCTTTTAAAAATTTACTCCCGACTACATTTGGAATGCGATTCTGAAAATAAGTCAATTTTTTAGAGATTTATGTTCCTCCACGATATCAGTTGAGGACATGAGTCGTTTAGAAGACCAAATACCAGAAATTTTGTGTAAACTTGAGATGATATTTCCGCCTTCTTTTTTCAGTTCGATGGAGCATCTACCTATCCATTTGCCATATGAAGCTAAAGTTGGTGGACCCGTCCAATATAGGTGGATGTATCCTTTCGAAAGGTTTCTTAATCATGTGAAGAAAAAAATTGGTAATAAAGCTCGTGTGGAAGGTTCTATATGCAATGCCTACCTAACGGAAGAGATTGCCAATTTTTGCTCTCTTTATTTTGAAAAACATATTGAGACCAAAGCAAAATACTTGAATATTGATGAAGCGGATGAACTAGACACAAGTATACCCAAGTGTTTCCAAATGCGGGATGAAATAGGGTGTTCATCGGTTGGGGAACAAGATTTCTGGATGACAAGGAGTATAACCGTGCCCACCTTTATGTGCTATCTAATTGTGAGGTTTTGGAGCCATATGAAGCTCAATTTGTGACAGATTTCATTAAAGATCACCCTAATGTGAACAGAGAGGATGTTTGGCATAAGCATGAGGATCAATTTCCAGCCTGGTTTCTAAGCATGTATGTAAGCTAAATATTCAAGATGATGTGATAAGAAGCTTGGCTTTGGGTCCTTCTCGAAAGGTTGTGACGTGGAATCGATATTCAATTAATGGGTTTAAGTTTCAAACATTTGACTATGACAAAAGTAAGGCTAAATGCAACTACGGCGTTACTATTTCTTCTCTTGATGGCAATGATTATTATGGCATATTAGAGGATATCTTTGAGTTGTGCTACAATGGCCGGGATAGGAGTTATAAAACCGTCTTATTCAAGATTCAATGGAGGGATAATTCCGTAGCTGGAACGAGAGTCCATGATCGTTACAAACTCGTGGAAGTGAATCATACTCGAACCTACTCTCAATATGACCCATTTATACTTGCACAACAAGCTCATCAAGTTTATTTTGCATCTCTTCCGAGCACAAGCAATGATAGACAACAAAAGCAATGGTGGGCCGTTTTTAAAACAAAGGCACGATCGGAAGTTGATACATCTTTTTCCAAGAAGAGGTTGTATCGAAAACAGTTTTGTCCCCGATTGATCATGATGAAATTATTTATGCAAATGAGATAGAAGCGGAGGAGGAGTTAGAAGAGGAAGAAGAAGAGAATGATAAGGAGAGGGATGGGATAGAAGAGGGGGAAGAAGAAGAAGAAGAGGAGGAGGAAGAGGAAGAAGAAGAAGAAGAAGAAGAAGAAGAAGAAGAAGAAGAAGAAGAAGAAGAAGAAGATGAGGATGATGATGATGATGAGTAAGAGAAGGTATTAAAAGTATACATATCAAAATTTGGAAACAATTATTAGCGTTTTATTTTGTCTTTTATACTTGTTTATTAGGTTTTATTTTTTTGTATCTTATAATAATTATCTTGTAATATTTGCTAACACTTTTTATTCAATTGTAGTACACATGGCTCCTGGAGGAAGTAGGCAGCGCGGAGGCTATAGTGAGGGAGGTAGTAGCTCCCGAGAGCAGGAGGAGGACGTTGACCGTTCTACTACGGAGGTGAGTGAGGAGGAGGAGGAGGTTGCTATACCCCGACATTCTATTTTGTAATTTTTTTATTTAGTAATAAATGACTTTTTTTAGACATATGTTAATTATACATTATTTTTTTTTCCTATATAATTATGTTTTTAACATGTTTGATTTCAGGTTTAGAAGTCAAACAGTTGTTCGTGGTGTGACTAATAGCACCCAAGAGAACATGACACACGGCGTTACTTGTTGGAGTAACGCTAGTGATGAAGATAAGGAGATGTGGTTCAACAACTTCCGGGTATCTATTTATAAAATATATATTATTAAATATAATTTATTTATTCTTTTTACCTTATTATTAATTTGTTTCTCATCTATGTGTTTACTTTTTGTAGCGTGTGTTCTATTGGCCAACCAACCTTGAGCGCCTAGTTTGGCAAAGGTATAATGACATTGGCAAGAAGAGGCTAAGGGACAACATGTATAAGGTGTCTAAGAGGAAGAAGGCGCCATCTTTCATGAAAGGTATTTAGTTTCTTTTAATACCCGTAATTAGTTAAAATTCATTACATATTTTGAAAATATATTAATTAATAATTGTTATTTTATTGATTACAGGTTCGTCATATGAGGAATATACCAAGTACCGGAACAGTCCTGAGTTCAAGGAAGCATCGGCCCGGAACAAGATCAACAGGAAAGGAGGAGATAAGGATGCGGAAGTTGAGCCTACTCATTATGGAGGGTCTCAATCTTTTCATGATCGTGTGGTATTAGATGTAAGTTATTTGTCTTAGCTTTTAATTTAATAGTCTTCTAATTTAATTAGTCTCATTAATTATCATGTTTGAATAACAATTTCCTTGTTTTTTTTCCGGAAGACCAAGAAGAATAAGGGTAAGGTACCCACGATTGTTGATCTCTTTGTTGACACTCACGCAAAGAAGACAAGCAAGGGCAAGTTGATCTTCGCGAAGGAAAAAGATCAACAGTTATATGTAAGTGTCAAAAAATAAAAATTTCTTAGCTTTTTAAAGTATATGTTTTATCAATTTTTAGATAAGTAACCTCTAACCATTAATGTTTTATCAATTTTTTAGGAACAATTCCTTGTCCGTAGGAAGAACAGCCCGGAAATTGATGACAATGAGCTATGGTTTGATCTTGTTGAGGGGTTCCAAAGAGGAGATGTGTATGGAGCCGGGTCGGCAAAGGAGATTTTCTACCCTCCTACAAGAAGAAGAGGGTCAATTTCCTCCCAACAACAACCTTATACCCCAAGTGTCGTGAGTGTGCTCCAAGCTCAATTAGCCGCCAGGGAGAGGCAGGATGCCGAGAGGGAGAGGCGGGATGCCGAGAGAGATGCTGAAATTCGGAGGATGAAGGAGGAAATGGAACGGATGAACTCCTTCTTCGCCAATTGCAACACTGGGTGGCGCCCGCAACCAAAGGATCCTAGAGATCCTAATCATGGAGGTGGTAGTGGAGCGGGAGCAAGTTTCCCTGTTTCGTAGTTATGTAGTAGAACTCGTAGTTATTCCCGGATAATGTTAGATGACCAAACTCGTAGAACTCGTAGTTGTGTGTATGGAACTTGATTTTCTTTATCAAGTTTGGTTGTGTTGGCTTCCCATGTGTTCTCTGCTGGAAGTGTTGGTTTATTTGCAGGTTTTACGTATTTGGCTAGGTCAAAAACGATTTTTAGGCAAAAAAACATGTAATTTTGGCGACGGACACTGGGCATTTGGCGACGGCATTCCGTCGCTAAGTCTCTGGTCATGAATTAATTTTAGGGACGTTGGCGACGGAAAACAGTGTTATTGGCGACGGAAATCAGTCGCCAAAATGGCGACCAAGTTCTGTCGCCAAAATGGCGACCATTACCCGTCGCCATTTTGGAGGATATGGAGATGACGTGTATATTTAAAAAGCGACAAATGGCAGTCGCTAAATTGGCGACTAATGACAGTCGCCAATTTTGGCGACGAATTTCGGTCGCCCGCTTTAAAAAAATTCAGTCGCCAAAATTGGCGACGAACGCCTGTCGCCAAAAGCGACCAAACCTTGCTACGAAGTGCGGGCGACGGGCCTTAGTCGCTTTATTCTAAATGGCGACTGTTCTCAGTCGCCTTATATGGTCGCCAATTACCTTATTTGTTGTAGTGTGACAAGCAATCGAATTTTATAAAATTGCAAATGTGATGAAACATGTTATGCAAGGAGTACTACTCTCAATTCCTACATGAACCGGTCATGAATGTCACCAGTTATACGGCTCTAAAACTTAGAAATTGTAAAGTAGGTTGCCAATTTATCATGTCAAGTCTACACAGTCAGCTAAATTTGAACAAAAACTCGTAGATATGCGTAAGACTCAGCTAATAACTGTCAATAAAGTGCAAGGCTCAAGTAAAAATGACAAGTTACAGTGCAATATCATTACGGAAATCAACCGTTCCGACTCAACCTATATGCAAAATGAAACGTGAATATTTTTTGATTTTTTGATTTTTTGAAATTTTCTATTTTTTTTCTATTTTTGATTTTTTTATAAAAATAAACAACAATGCATACAGTAATTAAACGTGATAACAGAAATGCAATAAAAGCAACATGCAGACACAGATATGGATGCATAACCTCCCGAAACCAAACCGGATAATGCCCTCATTATACCAAAAAATAAGGATAGGAAATGCAAACTGAAAATAAGAGAGTGAAGCTGCGGAAAACTTTCAAGAGAACGCGAAGTAGGGACCTCCCCAAACCAGCCAGCAACAAGGGAGGTCGTAAATAACATCACAAGGCTCAAGTCACAGCAACAATATTCGATCAAGGTACAAAAGCACTCGATCGAATTAAATGGCATGTAGAAGTTGCTCGATCGAGAACAAGAAGTACCCGATCGAGTGATCCTCGTGAGTTACCTGCAAATACGCAATAAACGCCAAAAGAACTGACGAAGCAAGTCTAAGCGTTCCAGTCTATCCTCTGAAAACCCATTATTACAAGTCCAACAAAATTGAAATGTTTGAAAAATTAACTAAAAAGTTTAAAACTCCGGGTTGCCTCCTGGACAGCGCTAGTTTCAGATAGGTCCCAGCTCGACCTTCTTCTTATCATCCACCTTTAGAAATTAATGGCCCACGACAAGGCTGTTGTCTGAATGAGGTCCCCTCAGGGTCCATCAGCTTCACCTTAGGCCTCCATACTATCGCATCAACAGGAGAACAACAACTTATTGCAGCATAATAGACGTCACTATTAGCCTTCTCTCGCGCCTTCCTCTTACGCGGGATAAATCCTTCAAATCCTCCTCCCGGGTCTTCTAACCTGTCGAGACCTGTATAAGAAGAAACACGACGACATTCCTCCAACTTGCTCCCAAACTGGGGCGGAGGCGTTAAATCAACAGCAGTAAATGATTTAACGGAAGGAATAGAAAGAATCTTATCGGAATCAACTAAAGGAATAGCAATACCTCTAGTCGGATAGGATTGGTCTTCATTTACCTTCTTAACGTCATACGGAATAGGCATGAATGACGAATTAACACTGTCTATAGCAAATAAATTTGATCGAAAGCTTTCTTCACCCAAACTACTCGATCGTACAGTCCCTGTGACTGTTCGATCGAAATATTTTTCCTCAGCGATGCTCGATCGAACAGTCTCTGTTGATGTTCGATCCAGTTCCTCCTCGAATAAACTGTTCGATCAAACAAAAGAATATGTTCGATCGAGCTCCTCCTCAAACAAGTCATTCGATCGAATACTGAAGCTAGCTTGATCGAATTTTTCATACGGAACAACATTGAAGTCTTCGTTTGATGCTTTATTTTCGACAATATCATCAATTTCTGAGTCATACATATCAGCATCTTGCTCGGCAACTACTTGAGCCAATTGAGTCTCAAGAGTCTTGATAAAAGCATCTCTAGCTTGCGCAGTTTCTTGCTCTTATAGAGCAAGTGCCTTCACTAAAGACTTCAATTCAGCAATCTCTTCCTTGTTGATAGTGGAGGGAGGAACTTGCTCTGGCGGAAAAGAAAGTGAAGGCCTTTGAAAGCCTTGCTGCTGAATCGGATGTGGTGGCACATAGTAATTCTGCGGCGGAAGTGGAGAATAGTTTGGGTAACCCCCACTTTGAGAACCATAATGACCTTGTCTATATTGCCGATAGGCATAGACTCGATCATTCTCCGCATAACAAGTAACAACATCGTGCCCCACAGCACCACATCTCTTACAAAGGATCACCTGTTGCGCCGTAATATGGAACTGAGGTGGACTACCCCAAGATCGTCTATTCTCCAGCTGGTCAGATCTTGCATTCTGAGCTTCAAACTGTGCTATAATTCCGGAGACGCTAGACATCTGGGCAGAAGAATCAAAGGTACTCAAGCCTTCCCTTTGACGGTCTTTCTCCTAGAATCCTGTCTAGGTAGGACCTGTAAGACCTATCAAAACAACACTAAAGGAAAAACATAAGAACTGCCTCAAGGAATAAATCCCTTGAGGCGCAAGACAGACGAAAATGAACAGATAAACAGGCTAATTGCCTCCCCGGAAGTGGCGCCAAAATTTGATACGGTCGTTTCTGTACAAAAAATAAATACCTAAATATACTAACAGAAGCTAGTGATAAGTAGGGTCGATCTCCACAGGGAGGCAAGGTATCTATCTGAAAGTCCGTTTATCTAAGTCACAGATGGGGGTTTTAAGTTTTGTTTTCTAAACTACTAAAGGTTTAAGGGCAAGAGAAATAAATTAAGAGCAGTAAAGCGAGAAAATGTGATAAAAGTGATCACATAAAAGAGAGTATCGTAGGATTTCGGTTCACCATGGCTGTTTATCGACTCAGTTGCAAATAGCCTAGACAATCTACTGTGAGAAGGGCATGGGATAAGTCCTTCCGGTCCGCTATCCACCCTAGAATTCCACTAACTTAATTTCCGTCCTCATTAGGGTAGTCTACCGTTCATAGCAAGTCTATTTATTCCAATCTTCCGATCCAGGAACAAAGTTAACCAGATTAATGTAATTTAGAAGCATGCATTCAACTAAATTGGTGTTACAGTTATATTGCTATGGGGACAGATTCTCACATGTAAGTCGTCTAGTCTATTCGCTACATCGTCACAATTCTACCATAGATTCCCTAGTCCTAACATAAGGGAAATTAGCTACTCATGCTTATGATATTAATAACAATAACAATAATCATGAAATAACTAAGAGAAGACATAGTAGAAAGACAATAAAGATGCAACATAAACAATTAAAGAAGGACAATAAATAAGAGAACAATGATTAAGGATAAGAAGGATTAAGATCAAGAGAAGAGAAAGGTACAAGATTGAATCCGGAAAGAAAAGAGGCAGAGAAAGGCTCATCCGTAATTAGAGAAAAGTAGAGTATACAAAAGTGTGTTTATGACCTAATCCCGACTTCCTTTATATAGGGAAGTCATTATTAACATAAAATAAACCTAACACGGAATAGAAATCCCGAGTATATAAGCTAGTCACTCGATCGAGTAACTTTATATAACTCAATCGAACAAATCCAAGGTAAAACCTCTCGATCCAGTAGAAAAACTACTCGATTGAACACTTATAAAAAAGGCACATTCGATCGAAGGCTTTTAAACTACTCGATCGAACACTATCTACTCGATCGAGTGGTTTCTAGCGCATAATTCCTGCTTCGCGTACGGAACTTCAAACGGCTGCCATTTCTTCGTTACTTGGGCAAGAAGACCGTTTCCGGTGGCGTTGGAAAGCTAACAGAACAAGTTTCATCTCCAATTGGAATAACCTGAAAATCAAGTGTAGAACTCGAGATATGGCTCTTCAAACTAGGCACTAGTAATTTGAAGTTCTTCCTTTCCTCGCCTAGCTATCTTACTTCTTTGGGCATCATAATTAGTAGTTTCCAAGCTCCGACTCAACTCATATCCTAAATGCATGGATAGAGACATGTTAGGCCTGATTACGCTCGTTTCCGGTTCATACCTGCAAATAATGCAAGACAAACGAAAGTAGATAATCCGGGGGACATTTGTTGCTAAACACTACACAATATGTATTAGAAATGCGTGCAAATATGATACAAAAAGTCTATATAAAATGCACGCATCAACATTCCCGATCACATAGATAGTATGCCAATATGTGTCGAACGAAGATCGTCACCTGCCTATGTGAATGTAATCAACGATACCGGGGAAGGTGAAACCGAACCCTGGTAGACAACCATTTTGAAATTCAAGGGAACATGAGATTATCCTTCCGACCTTGACATGCGTGGAAAATGCGCTCTACGAATGTTATCCGCCCAGTTCATTAAGACCGATGATGGGTAATTGTACAATACACGGCCTAAGGTGTTTTGTTGCGATGCATGGATAAGCCGACAACTGAAAAGGTTATGGAAGAAGTCCGCGACGGTGAATGTGGGCCACACATGAATGCCCATATGTTAGTCTGTAAGATCATATTACTTGGTTACTATTGGATGACGATGGAAACAGATTATTGCAAATATGTCAAGCACTGTCACAATTGTCAGATATTCGCAAATGTAGAGCATGTGGCACCTTCTATGTTATACACCATGACGTCACCCTGGGGAATCGACAGCACTCGAAAAGTACACCCATCAGGAACTGGAGGGCATTGTTTTATTATTGTTGCAATCGACTACTTCACGAAGTGGGTAGAGGCCAAGTCTTATATAGTGCTAAAAGCAAAGCAAGTAGCACAATTCATTCAGAATGACATCATTTGCCGGTACGGAGTACCACATGAGTTCATCAGTGATAATGGAACTCATTTCCAAGCTGAGACCGAAGTTATACTTGAAAAGTATAAAGTCAAACATCACAAGTCATCACTATACCGACCAGAGACAAATGGTGCGGTAGAGGCTGTTAATAAAACAGTTAAAACTATTTTAAGGAAGATGTCTAAAAACTATAGAGAGTGGTCGGAAAAGATACCCTTCGCATTATGGGGGTATAGAACTTCAATTAGAACAGCCACGGGAGCAACCCTGTATTACTTGATATATGGAATGGAAGTGGTCCAACCAGTTGAGTTAGAAGTACCATCCCTAAGGATTTCCTAGAAAGCCAGGTTCCTGAAGCAGATTAGGTTCAAGAAAGATATAATTCATTAGTCATGCTCGACGAGCGGCGTTTAAACACATTGTACCATGTCCAACTCTACGAGAATAAGATAGAGAGAGCTTTCAACAAAAAGGTGAAACCAAGGGGAATTAGTGAGGGAGATCTGGTTCCCAAATCAGTTAGAGCTTTGTTACCAACTGACCCGAGGGGTACGTTCAAACCAAATTGGGCAGGCCCTTATTTGGTAAACAAGATTTTGTCGGGAGGCGCTATTCGATTAACAGATTTGGATGGGAATGACATCGAAAATCCTACGAATTTGGACCAGCTGAAGAAATACTATCCTTGACGACCTCATTCTCAAATGTTATGAAATAGTTTTTGAATTGCAAATGTTCTTAGAATAAGTTTTGAGTTGTTTACACTGCATGAAATATTTTATGTTATTACAACGGACACAGTTTGATTTTGTTGCAAAGCAGATACGTAGGTACCTCTTACTTAAAATTACAACCGAAACATGTAAAACAAAAATGAAATTTTTGGTGCAGAAACTGGGAGTTTATAATAAATAATATGTTTTTTTATTCTAAATTCCAGGCGAAGCCCGTTACAATATTTTATTCCGGGCGAAGCCCATCACACACAACTAAAAGGAAAGCACACAAACAGTAATATTAATAGTAGGTAGTAATGCTGAAGACTACTCTTTGCTACCCTCGGTCGGGCCACACGCCCCATCACGACGAGACGAAGTCTCACCCATCATCGCTCAGGCTCATTTCTTCGGAGGACTCATCAACTCTTCCCGAGGGCCCACTACGCCAAATCTGGCAACCAATAAGGAGCGTATCACAACGGTTTAATGCATTTAATAACGACACTTAGATTACCATTTTCCAAATATTGGCAGAAACCTAGACCGCGCTAATAGGAACAGCGGTTTCCCTCGAAAACCGTTGTTATTATAATTTGACAACGACTGCTTAACAAACCGTTGTCAAAAATATTTAACGGTTTCATAAAACTCGTTATAGAATCACTCTTATCAACGGTTGTTAGAAAACCATTACAAATTTAAGATATCGACATATCGAAAACCGTTACTAAATTTACACCAGCAACGGTTTTTGTTACCCGTTGTTATGTTATAGCTATAGATTTTCATAACCGTTATTATTTTCTATTATGAAATAACGGTTTTTCAATTCAACTGTTGTCAATCTTTGATTAAATTTTTCAGTTTGACTATTTTATTCAAAACTTTATCAGAACTTTAATAAATATTCAATTTGACCAATAATATTCAATTTGACCAAAATAATTCTATAAATATGTCTTCATAATTTCTCTCTAAAAAAATATGGATGGTGTATCGGAGCTACAATCACATTCTCGTTATGCACAGCTTTTTACTTGCATTCTCCATAATCTCCCGGTTCATTATGGTGTGAATGGAATGGGTTTAAACCCTACTTTTGAGTGGTTGACGCAAATGCTTCATGACTCCGGTTTCACCGCGGTTAAAAAAGTGTACCTGTGTCTACAAACAAGCAAGGTTTTGTAGGCTTCACTTTTATCGTGTTTGATGAAGCCAACTGCCATGATAGTTTTCGTCAGGCAAAAAAATTAGGGGCGACATTTGCGGGGGAAGATGCGGGGAAAGAGGACTTCTATTTGAATGATAAACAACAAGGCCTTTATCTATGGGTTTTAACCCATCTTGATCATCAACTGCTGACACATTGCAGCAACTATTACATTCTTGCCACCGTGCTTATGTCATGGGAGAAAGAGGCCATTCCACCTGCACTTCCTATAGATACCCGGTATCTGCACCTTCCAAAAACCACCCGATGATGATCGGACTGTAAAGTGTTTTTGATATGCGTGCGTGGATTGGCTATACATGAGACGGTTTAATGCACTACTCCGATATGAAAAATGATTTCAAAAGTTTTCAAACTTCATTTGCATTAAAATAACACTATTTAGAGATAAAACCGTCTTCGGGCCTAAAAACCGACTCAGAAACCCGCAACTCGAGTCAACCTGAGTCAAACCGAGTTAAACCAAATCTCGAATGTCAAAAATAATGCCATGAATGTCTTTATCATGTCATTTCAATTAAAATGGCCCAAATTAGAGTTAAAACCGACACCGAGCCAAAAGTCGACTCGAAATTCAAATCCCGACTCACACGGGTCAAACCCGAGTCAAACACACAAAATTCCCACCCCAAATATCACCCAAGACGAAGCTTACACGGCTAAGCAACTATCAAAGACCACAATGTTAGAAATCTATATCTCATTACAATACATATTCATATATATGATGATTTAATTTAGTCATAAAATTAAACATTGATCTTATGCATGCAAACAATAATAAAATAAGGAAGAAATCATCATCTTACATTGAAGATTTCGGATTATTTGGGCACAAGTGAGTTCTCCTACTCACTTGTTCTTGAGCTTCCTAAAATGGATGAACAAGGATTCAAGTAGAGAATCCCTCCCAAGGAATAATACCCAAGGTAACTACTTAATAAAATTAATATTATTATTACTAGAACAATATTAATTTTGAATAAAATTGACCAAAATATTATTTTGTTCTCTTAATATTTCGGCTAAGAGAAGGGAGAAAGAGGAAGGATTTTTATCTCTCTAAAACTCTTATTTTAGATAATGTATGAATGAATAAAAATACACTAATATTCAAGTAGTGTATATTAGGTAAAATTAGAAGAAAAACCCATTGTTTTTCTCTTCTCAAAACCGGGTAGAAGGGGGAGGTTTTTAGGGCCAATGCATGAGCAAGGTGCTCTTCACAAGAGACACTAGGTTTGCATGGCTAGGTTTAGGCAAATATGATTATGTTTACCACTTACTTAATAAACATAATAATTTCCTAAATCACCCACTAATTTCGGTCATTTAGAGATAAAATGGATTCTATTTTATCTTTGTCAATTTGTCAATTTGTCACATGTCACATGTCATGTAAAATTGTTATGTATTTTTAACATATTAAAAATCGACACATTAATAAAAATACGTCATATACCAGATTGACTTAGTAATTCATAATTACTAGTACCAAAATAATTTACCAATTATAAATCACAACATCTTGTATTTATAATAAATTATTCATTCAAATGCAATTGTTTCCTTAAACAATAATTTCATCTAAGTAATAAAACAATTCGATCACTTAGATTGTATCTTATTTAATCAGATTATAATGAGATACATAAATATTACTTCCAAAATCGTTCGTCAATTTTAAGTAATTTAATTAACCTGTATCGTCATACGATCAATTAAATGATCAATTAAGAGTGTTAGCCTTTAGGTATGACCTAAGGGGATCAACTGATCACCACCGTCGCACGACAGTAAAGTCAAACTCTAGTCAGCCAATCATTACCGATATGTGTGGACCAGTTGACAGTAAAAATTACTTCCCAATTGTATTCTTTAAAATGAGACTTAAACATGTGATCATCATGATCGACAGTTGTGATCGCATTATTGTCGGAGGACACTTATTCCAACAATCTCCCACTTGTCCTCGACAAGTGTGCGTTACCAATTATCTTGTCCTATTACTATCTCCCACTCAATGTAAGGTATCTTTCAGGTCGCACTTGCAAGTGATCATATCGAGAGTGGTTTCCTCGATCTGGAGAATAACTGATTGACCGGATTTATCTACCATAGATATTTTCCGAGCCTGGCCACGCATTTCCAGTTCATTACTCCTCGAGTGGCCCTGAGATATTATTGTAACCCTGACTAGGGGTGGACAATTCCTATCGCACTCATTCCCTTCGACTAGCCACAACCATCATAACCCAAAATATGCCCATTTGACCCCATTTACGAAGGTCGTAGTAACACAAATCAAAGTTAATCTGAAACTGTGCCATCTTAGGCGAATAGTCTTTAGTCAAAAGAATCGACTCATTAGAATACTATAGTAGCTCTCGCCACGACCAGGCTATATAAATTTGCCAGAACTCTATAAGCGGTCATAAGGCCCGACAAAGTGTTCCTAACGATCCGCTGCTATGTGATCGACTAGTCATTCTCATATGACTCCATGGCACTTGAACTTGCCATAAATCGCATCACATTCTAGTCACTTCGAGACGTCACCTCATGTAAGTAACTATGGGCGAATACAATGCTAATCCGTGTTCACTTTAACGAGGTCCAATTGTCTTTACAACCCGTTTGGATATAACAAAGTATAAGGTGAGTTAATAATAACTCAAACGACAAATGTCGACATCACATTCGGGTAGTCAATACCATATTACAACCTTGTAATGCATATCGTAAGTGTGTAAACACCAGACGATTTCAATGGAAGTTTAACATACCATGTGTCCATCTGTTCAAACCTCTTTTAATCGCATTTTCCTTTACATTCATGTTATCTCTCATAGCATGAACCTTACCAAGTACACATATAGGTTCCCAACCTCGGTTTGGGTTCTTTATCTTGAAAGAACTTCCCTGTCGATTATCGCATAACCAATGAATTTGTGGTGAATGATATAACTTGCACTGATCAAGTGCTCCACCCACTCACAATGCACTAGGTAGATGTTTTGTAGAGTCTTGCAACAATTTTCAAGATGATTAGCCTAGCACTTCTCACAAGCCCTAGCATTTTAGAAAAATTAGTTTTGAGTAACTTCTTACTTCAACTAAGTATCTTTCCTAACTTCTTATTTCTCCTTTTAGCTTAAAAAGCTTAGGATTTTCATAAATCCTTACGCGTGTTCGAACTTTAGTATGTGCAACCTCTTGACACATAACAGAGTGTTCTGTTCAATCACTGAAATCGTTCATCGGATTCTCCTCGAGAATTCATGACGATTCTTCTATGGCTTGCCAATGAATCATTATGCTCTTATGCATATGATTCGTTATTGGACATGTGCATGATTATTCTAATGGCGGAAACATTAGTAACTTGTAATCATGTGATCAACCATTCCTAGGTTTAATGAACGACCATGACTGCTAATTGCAATTCCATTTTCATTGACATGAATAACCTACGTTTCTCGTTGATTCGATGTGTATGTCTCAATACCTATCCAACATCTCATGATGTGATTGGATTCATCATAGTCCATTTTCATCCAGAATTGAAAACTCAAATACTTCTTTGTGAAGGAAAGTATTAGCTCGTCATTCTCAAAGAGTAATGAGTTATAAACTTTTACAAGATGATTGCTCCCACTAAATTCCATGTCTTCCCATGATAATTTCCAACTCCCACTTAATTCCACATGTTTCGCAATTGACTACTCAATCGAAACATTTCAAGAATTGAAATATATATATTATTTTGCTAAGTTATTAAGATAAATCCATATATGTTCCCATCATATCTTTTCAAAATACCTATTTTGAAAGGTTTCAATCTTTAACCTTATGGAAAGAGATTTTAATCTCTAACTCATTCATTTTAAAAAGATGCGTAGCAATGTCATTATTTAAATGTGAATTATATCAAATACACGTCCTTCTCAAAATATCCTTTTCGAAAGGAGGTTTAACCATTTCATTTTCATAATGAGGTTAAGTAATGACATTAGCGTGGTTAATACATAACTCAGCTCTTGTGGATATCGGCATATCAACATTTGCAACTTTTAGTCATAAATCTCATTTATTTTCTAGGATGCAACTTTGATTCATTTAGGCCATTAAGTAAATATTAATATTGAAACTATTGGTCAAAAAAATATCATAAACTAGTCAATTAAGACTTTAAATTAGTCATTCTTCTTCCAAAACTTTCTTTTGGTCTCCTCGTGTAGTTATCTTGAGAACATATTTTTTTGATTACTTCACTTGGTCTCTTTTGTCATGTAGATCTATTCGAGACCATAGATCTCATCTATTCGTGTATACTATATAAATAGGTATACCTTTATTCAAATCATTCTCCCTTGCGTAGATCTCATTTACACAAGTACACAAAATTTGCTTGGTGTTCTTTGTGTCTTCATTTTCTCCCACTCTATCTTTAGAATGAATACACTAGAGATTCAAAGATAGCTTATGAGACACAAATAATGATTTTTGAAGTATAAGGATGACTATCTCATAGGTTGACTAATTGTTTTAGATTTGATAAGTGTACTTGGTGATTGACATTCCTTTAAGAGAGTTTATCAACTCAATATCACTTTATAATTGATGATACGCAAGCCTTAAGCTTGTGGACATATAATGAATCCCATCATTATAGTGTCCATTAGATCACTTTAAGTGAATGATCATATGTTTCTATGAGCAAGCATATAAAGACGAATTTTAGAACAAGGATAAAATACGATAAAACGGGCGACTTGGGTTGCAAACCAAGCCACCATTATCCAAAATACAACCATTATCCAAAATACATTTCCATGTCGAACACGGAAAGCAAAAGATTCTAAAATCCGAAACATAATTAAAATAAGACAATAAAAAGCGAAGCTTCATGGAAGCTACTCCTAGCTTCTTGATGGTTTCTCAAGCTTGCTTTTCTTTTCCCTTGTCCTTGCTTGGTGGAGGCCCTATTTACAATAAAAAGGGGAAACATTATCACAACTTTGTATCACAATACCATAGTTGAATTAGAAACATAAAAGAACGGATAGTCATTTACCTACTGGAGTGATCTTTCCAGCTTTAATGTCACCAAGATATTTGGAACAATTTCTTTTCCAATGTCCAACACCATTACAATAAAAGGCATTTATCAAGAGGACCCTTCTTGATCTTGGACGTGCTAGCTTCATAAGTCTTAGCTTTGGTGAAAGTGGGAGCTTGCTTCTTACCCTTCTTCCCATTCTTCTTAAACTTCCCCTTGCATTTGGTTCTTATGTTAAGCACATCCTTAGGTGGGTTAACATTTAACCCCATTGTCTCTTTCGGCTTGCACAAGTAACTTGTGCAACTCTTCAAGAGACACATCCTTGTCTTGCATGTTAAAATTCACCCGGAATTGAACATACGCTTTGACATTGGATAAGGAGTGTAGAATCCTATCTACAATAAGTTCTTTGGGGATTTCAACCTTTTGAATCTTCAAGGTCTCGACTAGCTCCATTAATTTGAGCACATGAGGGCTAACCTTTTGGCCCTCTTTAAAGTCGAGATCAAAGAATGCCGCGGCCGCCTCATATTGAACGATCCGCGGAGTTTGTGAAAACATTGTCACAAGCTTGGAATAGATTTCATTAGCGGTGCCCATTTTAAAGGCTCTCCTTTGGAGATCCGCCTCCATTGCAAAGATTAACACATTTTTCATTGCGGCGGACTCCTTGTGGTAAGCCTCATATGCTTCCCTAGTAGCGTCGGTCGACCTAGTATTAGGTTCGGGTGGAGAAGCCTCGGTGAGGTAACGAAGCTTGTCGTCACCTTGGGCGGCTAATTTGAGTTGGGCATCCCAATCGGAGAAATTTGACCCATTCTTTTCAAGTTTACATCGATCCATGAAGGATCGGAGCCATGAAGTATTAGTGAGAGGCGTGGCGTTGGTGTTTGGAGTAGCCATTTGTTATGAGAAATAAAAGCGGTCTACAAAACAAAAAATATAGAAGGAATAAAACATATGTCGTTTTCAAAATAACAACACTCGTAAAAATTCAATTTAAACAAGTTTTATTGCATTTATCTAGTGACCTCTACCCAACTTGATAAATGATTCCAAGACCCAAATTCATATCAACTTAGGGCACGGTGTGCCGAAATACCCTTTATTAACATAACTTGGTGGATTAACCTCTTAATCGATTCTACTTATAGAACTCTTGGTCGATAAAATTACATTAATTTATCTCTAGCCCGAAACACATCCGGAAATCGTCGTGAATACTTTCGTTGAGTTCAACCCAAATTTCGAATAAATGTGTCCATGATCCAAACTCATATCAACTTAGGGCACGGTGTGCCGAAATACCCCTCATTAATATAAATTCGGTGGATAGACATTTATCACCCACTTCCCCTACGTAACAAGGTTTGTACCCCGGGGTGGCCGAGTGCACTCCCTCGCGAAATAGGTTTTCATGGTTTCTACTTTTTGGTAAGGCTATGTCTCAATTGATTATTTTAGCGAGAGGTCATGTTAATTTATTATCTATCACGTTTTATGTGAACTAAAGCGGTGAACTACGATAATTATAATTGACACGGTCGATAAACTCGATTAAAAAAAAACAATGCATGTTTTAGTTACGGCGATTTAGCGATGCATGCAACATATAAATAAAATGCAAAGCATAAATTAAATCCTAGTATGTCCTTCCTAAAATAGAAAATCTAATTAACTATTACATATTCGAAAACAACCTCCATTGGTCCCTTGAACTTCGGTTCATGGCACGCATCTCGAGGTAACACTGTCTTTATGTATCGCCTTCTTGAGTGACATCGTCTTGAAGAAACTCCGGAATAAATAAATTATATAACAAATTACATAATTTCCTATTATACATTTGTAATTAAAATAAAATAAATCTATTAAATTATAAAACGGTGATACGAGATCACAATAAATTACAACCGAATCGATATTCCCATACATTTCGGGTAATACCAATTAAAAACTAAGGCCATACTAAGTAAAATTACATAATTCAAAAATTACATAAAATATAATTATGACAATCATAAATAAAATGCAGCATTATAATATGTTTGAACATGCCCAATTTTATGCTAAATCGCCTTTAAGTAGCCAATAGCGTATATTAAACGGTTTTTACGGATTTGCGTGATTTAATGTTTTATAATCACAATAATTACATAAATTCATATTTATGCACAAGTTAATTACCCTAACCAACTTAGGACTCAAAATTAGTCTCCACTAACTATTTGACTATAATTAACTTATATTTCTTAAAATTGTTCATTAATGGACTCAAAATTACAATAAAATGCTATAAACTTCAAATAAATCACAAAAAATTCAAATAAATTCAAAATTTGAAATTTAAACTCATGAACATTCTGGAAAAATACCATGACACTCATAATGTTCAAAAACTTAGGTGAAAATTCCGAAACATTATCGGAAAAAATATGTTGCGGTTTATCAGATTTATCAATTATAATCATAAAAACATGAGAAAAATTATATTTATCAACTTTTCAATTTTAGATCTGAAAAATATAATAAAATGCAACATGTGACATTTTTCCTTAGTCATAAAGTATGTTTTAGCAATTATTCACTAATTAAGTCACTATTTATGCTATTTTTCATCAAAAATTCATAAATCATGCATAAAACTTCAATATAGCCTATTATTTTACAAACATCTTGGAAAATTGCATGTGATAACATACTAAATTTCTATGATCAGATTCGAAAATTATCACATATTAACCTATTTTTCATTTAAATTCGATTTTTATCATGAAAAACCCATATTTCGAGCATTAGAACTCCAAAAATTCTGAAAATTTACAGGTCATCTAAAAATAAAACATGTGATAACATATCCAAAAACCACTAGAAAATTCGAAGCTTAGCCAATTTTAGTCCGAAAATGACATTTTTATCAAAAAATCACATTTTTAATGCCATTATTATATAAAATGAACAATAAAAATCCATAAATTAACCAAAATATCCTAAATACATTTTAGTATCAGAAACTTTAACATGCAAAATTTATTTCGTGATATATTATAATAACACAAATTTAAGGGTTTTATAAGTATATCGTATAACTCGGAAAAATTATAACCGATTTGCATGCAAACAACCTAAGGCTCTTGATACCGCTTGTTAGAAATCTATATCTCATTACAATACATATTCATATATGTGATGATTTAATTTAGTCATAAAATTAAACATTGATCTTATGCATGCAAACAACAATAAAATAAGGAAGAAATCATCATCTTACATTGAAGATTTCGGATTATTTGGGCACAAGTGAGTTCTCCTACTCACTTGTTCTTGAGCTTTCTAAAATGGATGAACAAGTATTCAAGTAGAGAATCCCTCCCAAGGAATAATACCCAAGGTAACTACTTAATAAAATTAATATTATTATTACTAGAACAATATTAATTTTGAATAAAATTGACCAAAATATTATTTTGTTCTCTTAATATTTCGGCTAAGAGAAGGGAGAAAGAGGAAGGATTTTTATCTCTCTAAAACTCTTATTTTAGATAATGTATGAATGAATAAAAATACACTAATATTCAAGTAGTGTATATTAGGTAAAATTAGAAGAAAAACCCATGGTTTTTCTCTTCTCAAAACCGGGTAGAAGGGGGAGGTTTTTAGGGCCAATGCATGAGCAAGGTGCTCTTCACAAGAGGCATTAGGTTTGCATGGCTAGGTTTAGGCAAATATGATTATGTTTACCACTTACTTAATAAACATAATAATTTCCTAAATCACCCACTAATTTCGGTCATTTAGAGATAAAATGGATTCCATTTTATCTTTGTCAATTTGTCACATGTCACATGTCATGTAAGATTTTTATGTATTTTTCACATATTAAAAATCAACGCATTAATAAAAATACGTCATATACAAAATTGGCTTAGTAATTCATAATTACTAGTACCAAAATAATTTACCAATTATAAATCACAACATCTTGTATTTATAATAAATTATTCATTCAAATGCAATTGTTTCCTTAAACAATAATTTCATCTAAGTAATAAAAAAATTCGATCACTTAGACCGCATCTTATTTAATCAGATTATAATGAGATACGTAAATATTACTTCCAAAATCGTCCGTCAATTTTAAGTAATTTAATTAACCCGTATCGTCATACGATCAATTAAATGATCAATTAAGAGTGTTACCCTTTAGGTATGACCTAAGGGGATCAACTGATCACCACCGTCGCACGACAGTAATGTCAAACTCTAGTCACCCAATCATTACCTATATGTGTGGACCAGTTGACAGTAAAAATTACTTCCCAATTGTATTCTTTAAAATGAGACTTAAACATGTGATCATCATGATCGACAGTTGTGATCGCATTATTGTCGGAGGACACTTATTCCAACACACAAATCACAACCAACAAAACATTAGTTAGGACAAATGGAAAATCCAAATTTGCGAAAAGGACAATACACCCATTTGTATCACAAGGTAGCTCACGCCTAAAGCAAGTGTCTGCTTAACCTCTACGCAAACTCAACCGACCTACCTCCCCACATTTCTCTAAAAATACCACCCTTCACACAACACAATCCTCACGCGAGTTTCCGCCCCCTCCTTCTCCCTTAAACTTCTAGACCCGACTTCCTAAGTCACAAAATCAACACGTGTTTACGACCAACCGATCGTAAACACAAGCCTTACACATATTGTTTGGCACCGTCGCCATGCATTCGACCGACCCATTTGACCAACTCAATTCATCAATCAACATGTTTTAATTAACATCTTTTCAACATATTTTCAAAACAAAATCCTTTTTTAAGGCACTCTTTTAAACATCTTTGATCGCGAGTAGTCACAACGAGAAAACCGTCTCTAAAGTCGTCTACGTCACAAACATCAAAATATGTAAGTTTGAGGGTGTGGTGTAAACAACTCATTTATTTCATGTCTTTACTGTTTTCATAACTTTATAAGCATGAACAATGCATAACATGATTCAAACATAGGTTAGACGAGCCAAAACCGAGTTTTGGCCTGAGACAGAAGCTTCTTGCTATGCAGGGAGGCTCGCGCCTGTTGTGGGTGTCCAGGTCAGACTCAAACGTGTTTGAGTTCGTCTTTCCTTCAACACTTTCTTTTATTTTTACTTCTTTCCTTTTACGGTTTTTACCATATTAATTCATTATTATGATAAATATTTTGACCATTACAAAAATCATCCTTGGTTTTTTATACCAAGACGGTTTATTCCATGACTCCATGATATTATCGGTTAATTACATTTTAATGGTTATTTTAACCCCTTTTTATTTTATTTACCATTTTTCTCATTTGTTTACATTTGTAAATATATTAGTCATAATCCATAATTATCCTTGGTTCTTTATATCATGTCGGTTTAATCCGAGTACGATGACAAACTTGACTAACTACAAATAATTGAACTTAACATAATTAGTTCAAATCAAACATTTTCCTTTTACATTTTACTATGCTTTTCAAACTTGCAAATACGACAACGAATATTACTAACATAATAGTAATTATTCCGAGTGATGCAAACTATACTTGCAAATCATTTATTACAAAATACGGTTTTTTCATAACCTTTTTAACAACCAGAAGTGTTGGAATATGTGTCCTCCGACAATAATGCGATCACGACTGTTGATCATGATGATCACATGTTTGAATCTCATTATAAAGAATACAATTGGGAAGTAATATTGTTACTGTCAACTGGTCAACATATATCGGTAATGATTGGGCCGACTAGAGTTTGACATTATCGCCGTGCGACGGTGGTGATCAGTTGACCCCCTAGGTCATACCTATAGGGCAACACTCTTAATTGATTATTTAATTAATCGTATAACGTTACGAGTTAATTAAATTATTTGAAAATTGACGGACAATTTTGGAAGTAAAATTTACGTATCATATTGAAATGTGATTAAATGAGATACGGTCTGAGTAATCGAATTGTATCATTACTCGGATGAAATTATTGTTTAAAGAAACAATCGGAATTGAATGAATTATTATAAATACAATCTGTTGTGATTTATAAATGGTAAAATATTTTGGTACAAGTAATTATGAAATTACTAAGTCGATTTTTGTATGTGACGTATTTTTAATAATACGTTGATTTTTAATATGTTAAAAATTGCATGACAAATTTATGTGACATATGACATGTGACATATTGACAATTGACAAAAATAAAATGGATTACTTGTTATCCATGTGTGCCGAAATTAGGGGAAGAAATAGGCTAATATTGTGTTTGATTAAGATAATGGAAACACAATGATTACCTACTATTTAGCCATGCAAACCTAATGTTTATTGTTAAGAGCAACAATTGCATGCATTGGCTCCCCTAAAAGCCCCCCTTCCACCCGGTTTTGAGAAGGCAAAAACCATCATGGTTTTTTTTTCATATTTTTACCTAATAATATACAAAATGTTGTGTAACACATTTTTCATTCCATCACTCATCCAAAAATTAGTATTCTAGAGAGAAAAATAAATCTTTTCTTCTTCTCTCTATAAACCGAAAATATTAAGTGTATTATAATATTTTTGGGTCAATTTTTACTAGATTAATATTGTACTAGTTCTCATAATATTAATCTTAATTAAGAGAAAGCTTTGGGTATTAAGCTTAGGGAGAGGTCCTATACTTGGATCTTGGTTCTTCCACTAAAGGAAAGCTCAAGAACAAAAGAAAAGGAGATTTCTTTTGTGCCCATAAAACGGAAACATCCAATGTAAGAACATGATTTCTCCTCTATTTTACTCACTTGTTTGCATGCATAAAATCCATATTTAATTTTATGACAAATTAATTAAGACATATATGAGTATGTTAGTGTATATAGATCTACATTTCTTTCAATCGGTATCAAGAGCCATGGTTGTTTGCATGCAAATCAGTTAAAAGTTTTTCCGAGTTATAAGAATAACATATAAAACTTGTAAAATTTGTGTTATTATGATATATCACGAAATTACTTCATGCATGTTAATATTTCTGGTTCTAAAATGTTTTAGGATTTTTTGGTTAATTTTACGGATTTTTATTGTTCATATTATACAATAATGGCATTTAAATATGATTTTATGAGTAAAAATGTCATTTTCGGTCTAAAATTAGCTATACTTCGAATTTTCCAGTGATTTTTGGATATGTTGTCACATATATTATTTTGAGATAACCTGTATATTTTCATAATTTTTGGACTTGTTATGCTCGAAAAATGGATTTTTCATTATTAAATTCGGATTTAGGTGAAAAATGGGTTAATATTAGTTACATTTCGAATCTGGTTATAGAAAATTAATATGTTGTCACATGAAATTTTACAAGATGTGTGTAAAATAATTGGCTATAAAGAAGTCTTTTTGCATGATTTATGGATTTTTGAAGAAACATAGCATAAATAGTGACATTATTAGTGAAAAATTAATAAAACATAATCTATGACTTAGGAAAAACGTCTAATGTTGCCTTTTATTATCTTTTTCAGATCTAAAATTGAAAATTTAATGAATATAATTTTTCCATGTTTTTATGATTATTTTATTAAATATCGATAAACCGCAACATTGTTTTTCCGGAAAAATTTCGAAATTTTTAACCTAAGATTTTGAACATTATGAGTGTCATGGTATTTTTCCAGAATGTTCATGAGTTTAAATTTCAAATTTCAAATTTATTTGAAATTTTGTGATTTATTTGAAGTTTATAGCTTATTTTTGTAATTTTTGGTCCATTTATGAACAATTTTATAAAATATGGGTTAATTATGGTCAAATTACTAGTGAAGACTAAATTTTGAGTCCTAAGAGGTTAGGGTAATTAACTTATGCATAAATATGACTTTATGTATTTTTGTGATTATAAAAATGTTGAAATCACGCAAATCCGTAAAAACCGAGTAATATACGATATTGGCTAATTAAAGGCGATTTAGCATAAAATTGAGCATGTTCATACATATTATAATGCTGCATTTTTCTTTATGATTGTCATAATTTTAATTTATGTAATTTTGAATTATGTAATTTTACTTAGTATGGCCTTAGTTTTAATTGGTATTTCCCGAAATGTATGGGAATATCGATTCGGTTGTAATTTATTGTGATCTCGTATCACCGTTTTGTAATTTAATAGATTTATTTTATTTTAGTTACAAATGTATAATAGGAAATTATGTAATTTATTATGTAATTTTATTTATCTCGGAGTTCCCAAAGACGGATTTCTTCAAGATGTCGATACATAAAGACGGTGTTACCTCGAGATGCGTGCCACAACCGAAGTTCAAGGGACCAATGGAGTTGGTTTCCGAATATGTAATAGTTAAATAGTTTTTTTTTTCTATTTTAGGAAAGGCCATACTAGGATTTGTTTATTTTTATGCTTGCATTTTATTTTATGTCGCATGCATCGCTAAATCGCCATAACTAAAACATGCATTATCTTCTTATCGAGTTCGTCGACCGTGTCAAATATAATTATCGTAGTTCACCGCTTTAGTTTACTTAAAACGTGATAGATAATAATTTGACATGACCTCTCGCTAAAACAATTAATTGAGACATAGCCTTACCAAATAGTAGAAACCATGAAAACCTATTTCGCGAGGGAGTGCACTCGGCCCTACCGGGGTACAAACCTTGTTACGTAGGGGAAGTGGGTGATGAGTGTTAATCCACCGAGTTCATGTTAATGAGGGTTTCATCGGCCATACCGTGCCCAAGTTGATGTGGATTTGGATCATGGACACATTTATTCGAAATTTGGATTGAGCTCAACGGAAGTATTTGCGACCGTAGTTGCATGTGTTCCGGGTTATAGATAATTATAAGAGTAATTTTATCGACCAAGAATTCTAAAAGTAGAATCGATTAAAACGTTAATCCACCGAGTTATATTGACAAAGGTTTCATCGGCCATACCGTGCCTAAGTCGATATGAATTTGGGTCTTGGAATCATTTATCTAGTTGGGTAGAGGTCACTAGAAAAATGCATAAAACTTGTTTAAATCATACTTTTTACGAGTATTATTATTAAAACGACATTTGTTTTACTCCTTATATTTTGTTTTGTAGACCACTTTTTTTTCATAACAAATGGCAACACCAACACCAACTCCTAATGCCACACCTCTCGCTAGTTCATCATGGCTCCGATCCTTTATGGATCGATGTAAACTTGAAAAGAATGGGTCAAATTTCTCCGATTGGGATGCCCAACTCAAATTAGCCGCCGAAGGTGACGACAAGCTTCGTTACCTTACCGAGGCCTCTCCACCCGAACCCTCCACTAGGTCCACCGCGGCCACTAGGGAAGCATATGAGGCTTACCAAAAGGAGTCCGCCGCAATGAAAAATGTCTTGATATTTGCGATGGAGGCGGACCTCCAAAGGAGAGCCTTTAAAATGGGCAATGCTAATGAGATTTACTCCAAACTTGTGACCATGTTTTCACAAACTCCGCGGATCGTCCAATATGAGGCGGCCGCGACATTCTTTGATCTCGACTTCAAAGAGGGCCAAAAGGTTAGCCCTCATGTGCTCAAACCATTGGAGCTTGTCGAGACCTTGAAAATTCAAAAGGTTGAAATCCCCAAAGAACTCATCGTAGATAGGATTCTACACTCCTTGTCCAAAGTCAAGTCATATGTGCAATTCCGGGTGAATTTCAACATGCAAGACAATGATGTGTCTCTTGAGGAGTTGCACAAGTTACTTGTGCAAGCCGAGAGGGACATGGGGTTAAATGTGAACCCTCCCAAGGATGTGCTTAACATAAGCACTAAGAGTAAGGGGAAGTTCAAGAAGAATGGGAGAAAGGGCAAGAAGCAAGCTCCCACATTCACCAAAGCTAAGACTTGTGAAGCTAGCACCTCAAAGATCAAGAAGGGTCCTCTTGATAAATGCCATTATTGTAATGGTATGGGACATTGGAAAAGAAATTGTTCCAAATACCTTGGTGATATTAAGGCTGGAAAGATCACTCCAGTAGGTAAATGACTATCCTTCTTTTATGTTTCTAATTCAACTATGGTATTATGATGCAAAGTTGTGATAATGTATCTCCCTTTTTTATTGTAAATAGGGCCTCCACCAAGCAAAGACAAGGGAAAGGAAAAGCAAGCATGAGAAACCATCGAGAAGCTAGGGATAGCTTTTATGGAGCTTTGCTTTTCATTGTCTTATTTTAAATTATGTTTTGGATTTTAGAACCTTAAGTTTCTGTGTTCGACATGGAAAGGTATTTTGGATAATGGTTTGTATTTTGGATAATGGTGACTTGGTTTGCAACCCAAGTCACCCGTTTTATCATTTATCCTTTTATGTTCTAAAATTCATCTTTAAATGCTTGCACTTTGAAACATAAGATTATTCACTTAAAGTGATCTAATAGACAAATATAATGACGGGTTTCATTATATGTCCACATGCTTAAGGCTTGTGTATGATCATTTATAAAGCGATTTTGAGTCTATGAACTCTCTTAAAGGAATGTCAATCACCAAGTACACATATGAAATCAATAACTATTAGTCTATCTATGAGATAGTTCTCCTTATACTTCAACATCATTAATTTGTGTCTCATATGCTATCTTTGAATCTATAGTGTATTTATTCTAAACATAGAGTGGGAGAAAAATGAGGACACAACACACAAGGCAAGATAAAATTGTGTACTTGTGTATATGAAGATCTACGCAAGAGAGAATGATTTGAATGAAGGTATATCTATTTACATAGTATGCCGAATAGATGAGATCTATGGTCTCAAGTTAGTTCTATATGACTAAAGAGACCAAGTGAAGTAATCATAAGAGTATATTCTCAAGATAACTACACGAGGAGACCAAAAGAAAGTTTTGGAAGAAAAAGACTAATGAAAAGTCTTAACAAGTTTTTGACTAAATTTATGAAATTTTTGACCTATAGTTTCAACCGAGATTTACTTAAGAGCCTAAATGTATCATAGTAACATACTAGTTATGATCGAGTTTCAAAGATTGATATACCGATATCTTCAGTGGCCAAAGTTTTAACCACGCAAATGTCATTGCTTAACCTCATTATGAAATGGTTAAACCTCCTTCCAAAAGGGTATTTTCGAAGGACGTATTCTAGATATTATTTATATTTGAATAATGACATTGCTACACATCATTATGACATGAGTGTGTTGGAGATTTAAAATCTTTTTCTGTAAGGTTAAGATGAAACCACTTCAAAATAGGTATTTTGAAAGGATATGATGGGAACATATATGGTTTTATCCTAATAACTTGGCAATGCAATTTATATTTCAATTCTTGATAAATTTCGATTGAGAAGTCAATTACGAAATGTGTAGAATTGAGTGGGAGTTAGGAAATTCTCATGTGAAGACATGGAATTTAGTGGGAGCTATCATCCTTTGAATGTTTACAACTCATCACTCATTAAAGAATGACGAGCTAATACCTTCTTTCATAAAGAAGCTTTTGAGTTTTCAATTCTGGATGAAAATGGACTATGATGAATCCAATTACATCAAGGGATGTTGGATTAGTATTAAGAGATACACATCGTATCAACATTCACAAAGGTTATTCATGTAGATGAAAATGGAATTGCCATTAGCAGTCATGGTCGTTCATTGAACCTATGAACGGTTGATCTCATGATTATTAGTAACTAATGCTTCTGCCATTAGAATAATCATGTACATGTCCAATTATGAATCATATGCATAAGAGCATGATGATTGATTGGTAAGCCATAATAGAAACGTCATGAATTCTCGAATAGAATCCGATGAGCGATTTCAGTGTTTGGTGGAATGTTCTATTGTGTGTCAAGAGGTTGCACATATTATAGAAAAATCCGAACACATATAAGGATTTATGAGAATCCCAAATCTTTCAAGCCTAGGAAGAGAAATGAGAAGTTTTGGAAAGATGCTTAGTTGAATAAGAGGTTATTCAAAAATGATCTTTCCTAGTTAAGCTAGGACTTGTGAGAAGTGCTAAGCTAATAATCTTGACAAATTGTTACAAGATTCTACAAAACATATACCTAGTGCATTTGGATGGAGTACTTGATCAGTGCAAGTTATATCATTCATCACAAATTCGTTCGTTATGTGATAGTCGATAAGAAAGTTCTTTTAAGTTAAAGAACCGAAACCAAGGTCGGGAACCTTGATGTGTACTTGGTAAGATTCATGCTATAGAACATGAAAGTGAAGGAAATTGCAAGTGTAAGAGGTTTGAACACATGGACACATGGCATGTTAAACTTCTATTGCAATCAATAAGTGTTTACACTTACGATATACATCACAAGGTTGTAATGTGATATTGACTACCCGAGTGTGATGTCGACATTTGTCGTTTGAGTTATTATTAACTCACCTTGCACTTTGTTATATCCAAACGGGTTGTGGAGACAATTGAACCCCGTTAAAGTGAACACGGATTAACATTGTATTTGCCCATAGTTACTTGTATGAGGTGACGTCTCGAAGTGACTAGAGTGTGATACGATTGATGGCAAGTTCAAGTGCCATAGAGTCATGTGAGATGACTAATCGATCACATAGGCAGACTGTTAGGAACATTTTGTCGGGCCTAATGACCGCTTATAGAGTTCTGTCAATTTATATAGCCTGGTCGTGGCGAGAGCTACTATAGTATTCAAATGAGTCGATTCTTTTGACAAAAGACTATTTTCCTAAGATGGCACAGTTTCAGATTAACTTTGATTTATGTTACTACGACCTTCGTAAATGGGGTCAAATGGGCATATTTTGGGTTATGATGGCTGTGGCTAGTCGAAGGGAATGAGTGCGATAGGAATTGTCCACCCCTAGTCAGGGTTATAACAATATCTCAGGGCCACTCGAGGAGTAATGAACTGGAAATGCGTGGCCACGCTCGGAAAGTATCTATGATAGATAAGTCCGGTCAATCAGTTATTCTCCAGATCGAGGAAACCACTCTCGATATGATCACTTGCAAGTACGACCTGAAAGACACCTTGCATTGAGTGGGAGATAGTAATAGGACAAGAGAATTGGTGACGCACACTTGTCGAGGACAAGTGGGAGATTGTTGGAATATGTGTCCTCCGACAATAATGCGATCACGACTGTTGATCATGATGATCACATGTTTAAATCTCATTATAAAGAATACAATTGGGAAGTAATATTGTTACTTGTCAACTGGTCAACATATATCGGTAATGATTGGTCGACTAGAGTTTAACATTACTGTCGTGCGACGGTGGTGATCAGTTGACCCCCTAGGTCATACCTATAGGGCAACACTCTTAATTGATTATTTAATTAATCGTATAACGTTACGAGTTAATTAAATTATTTGAAAATTGACGGACAATTTTGGAAGTAAAATTTACGTATCATATTGAAATGTGATTAAATGAGATACGGTCTGAGTAATCGAATTGTATCATTACTCGGATGAAATTATTGTTTAAAGAAACAATCGGAATTGAATGAATTATTATAAATACAAACTGTTGTGATTTATAAATGGTAAAATATTTTGGTACAAGTAATTATGAAATTACTAAGTCAATTTTTGTATGTGACGTATTTTTAATAATACGTTGATTTTTAATATGTTAAAAATTGCATGACAAATTTATGTGACATATGACATGTGACATATTGACAATTGACAAAAATAAAATGGATTATTTGTTATCCATGTGTGCCGAAATTAGGGGAAGAAATAGGCTAATATTGTGTTTGATTAAGATAATGGAAACACAATGATTACCTACTATTTAGCCATGCAAACCTAATGTTTATTGTTAAGAGCAACAATTGCATGCATTGTCTCCCCTAAAAGCCCCCCTTCCACCCGGTTTTGAGAAGGCAAAAACCATCATGGTTTTTTCATACTTTTACCTAATAATATACAAAATGTTGTGTAACACATTTTTCATTCCATCACTCATCAAAAAATTAGTATTCTAGAGAGAAAAATAAATCTCTTCTTCTTCTCTCTATAAACCGAAAATATTAAGTGTATTATAATATTTTTGGGTCAATTTTTACTAGATTAATATTGTACTAGTTCTCATAATATTAATCTTAATTAAGAGAAAGCTTTGGGTATTAAGCTTAGGGAGAGGTCCTATACTTGGATCTTGGTTCTTCCACTAAAGGAAAGCTCAAGAACAAAAGAAAAGGAGATTTCTTTTGTGCCCATAAAACCGAAACATCCAATGTAAGAACATGATTTCTCCTCTATTTTACTCACTTGTTTGCATGCATAAAATCCATATTTAACTTTACGACAAATTAATTAAGACATATATGAGTATGTTAGTGTATATAGATCTACATTTCTTTCAAGAAGACGCCCCTTTGGTTGACTCCTGGCTCGCGCCCCAAGAGGTCGTCTGTTTTCATATTTCAAAACCTGGACAGGCCCCATTCTCTCGCCAATAGGCTCGAGCCCCAATGGGGCTGCCTGGCACTGTTCTGTCTCATTTTGATACTTGTCTAGGACGATCTTTATTATGGTTAATCTGAATACATGACGGATCAGATTGACAAGCTTACGTTTTTACACTTTGTCATTTGTCACCCTTTTTCAAATAATGGATCGTGTTATTCATCATAACCCGAATTTGTTAAAGGGATGTTTAATTTCTGTTCTCACATGCAAATCAATCTAAATCCAACTTGACATCTTATACTTGATACTTGGATTAAATCAACCGACATAGAAAGTTCTCACATGTTAGGTTAAAGTTTTGGATGTGCATTCATGCATTTACACCGTTTTAACAACTCTTGCACTTAAACAACCACGATTGATCAGTAGAGGCCGTTAACGCGGGCGGGATTGGGTGTCCGATTAAAGGACTTCCCAATACGTACCCTTACCTCTTACTCAGAACCTTTGGATAGTGGATGGCCTTATCCAGGGACTACGAGAGTCATTTTAGGTATAGAATGCTAAAAGGGGGACGACTCCTTATCTTTAGTACCTATGTCAAACACCGCTTTTTGCCTTGATTGACCTAGGTATAAAATGGATTCGAACGGGTTCCAAGCATCCCACAAATTCTTGGTGGCGACTCCGAACATCTCTAATCGTTTAGAGACCTTTACCGAGACGAAACCGACCGATCTAAAACGATCCGGTCGAAAGCATTTCAACACCGCCGAGCATGGCTTTCAAAAAGACCGCTGCATGTCCACAGATTGGCTTGGCGTGCAGGTGGCCCGTGACCGCAGATCGGTAGATGGCCCAAATCCATAGACCGGCCTGTGGCCCATGTCCACAGATTGGCGACTCCGCTGGGGAGAACTAGGACACTTGTGTCTTTGTGATCCTTAGAGGTGAAACTCGAACGAGGTCGTGGTTAAAGTGCATTAATTGATATTACAGTCATGAGTTGGGTTCCTTGTCCGGGTCCACAACCTAACTCTTTTCGACCAATTGGCTCGTCTCGTCGGTGTGAGGTTTCTCATCCCCGCGTTTCGAATCCCGATTGAGTCAAGCATACCGTTGACGTTACACATTTCTGTTTCGTCAAAGAGCTTTCACTTCCTTCGTGCACGAGGCTATGACACCCTCCTTACACATTTTATTTGGATTGGTATCCCTCTCGCAAATCGGGGTTTGATTGTGTGGACAAGGCCCTCGGGAACTGCGTCCGCGGGATCCACACTAGGCATAATCGACTCGAGGTTCTTTCGAATCGAATTAAGACATATTAGAGTCGCCACCAAGTTTTTTGGGAACTTGGAACCGTTCAAGTCAACTTTACACCTTTCATCGAAAAGCATAAAGCCAATCGACTACGAGTGATTAAAGATAAAGACTTGTACCCTATATCATTCGATTTGAATGACTCTCGTAATCCAATGGTATTTAGACGGATCCACAAACCATAGATCTTGAGTAAGGGGTGAGGGTACGTGTTAGGAAGCCCATAAGGACACCTAACCCCGCCCGTCAATAACGGCCTCTACTAAGTCAAGTGTCGGATTTCAAACAAGGTCATAGCTACTACGATATATGATATGCAAGTATCGTTTTAAACCCTAACATGTGACAACAATTTCTATGTCGTTTTAAATGCAACTAAACTAACTTTGTCAAAGTTGTAATTTACAATGTTGGTTGATTTGAAATAAAAGATGCGCAAACACGGCTTAGGAGGAATGGGGGAGCCATTGGGATCTATCCTATTACAACCCAGACATTTCATGCCGACACAACGAGAAATAAATTACGACTCAATCTAATTACAACAACTATCGTAATTACTTTGACTCAGATTACAATACAAACTAACAAAATACAACTTAAACTATTAAGTCTTAATAAACGAAACAAATGTAAACAAAAAAAGCTAAAGGTAAATTAGACTAATTAAAGATGTTAGCCGAATTATTAGTTAATAAACAAATTAGATTAGAATTAAACTAATTAAATTAAAATAAATAAGTACAAAGGCTTGAAATAAATTAGGTACAACTTATTAATTAAATTGAACCCAACCTATTAAAATTATTCACCAATCCATATTTATTAAAATAGGATTAGTAAACAATTAAAGAAACAAAAGAAGAAAAGAAACTAAAACTGGCAGACCCGTGCAGTGCACGGATCAGAAGTCGGACAGACCCGTGCAAGGCACGGTTTTTGTAGAAAAGCAAAGTTAATTATGTTTTAATTACGAAATCAGTAAAATAAATTACGAAAAAATTCATTAAATTAAATTTACAGATTTTGAACCATAAAAGATAATTAAAACGACTTTTAAAAAATTAAAAATAAATAAAACAAATTAAAGGTTAATTAATTACAAATTGAATTAAATAAATACGAACTAGGTTAGGTACAATTCTAAATCGTCAACGAGTGCAAATGGAAAGGTGTTAAGCACGCACTTCCATGCTAGCAAGAAAATTAGTGAAAGGGAAGATGAATTCAATTAAGTTACAGAATTGTTAATCGGTTTTTAAAGCTATGTCGATGTACCCTAATGTGTCTAATTAGGTTATCAAATCGATCTAATGTCATCTAAATGAGTTATATGTTAACAATCAGAGGTCATACTAACATGTAAATGGTCCTAGGGTGTGTCGAATTGGCGAAAAAACAAACAAAGGGTAAAAAACGAGGAGCGAAGTTAGAAGTTCGTTTTATTTATGCCCTACCTTGAACACGAGGATATGTAAATGAGACGGGGGTGTACGACCGACTGATGTAGCGGTTTCTTTTCCCATCTCAAGTCAACGTGGGTGTTCATGGTGGTACTTTAACTCATACTCGGACTAAACTAGTTTCATAGTTAATTTAAACGATAAATAAAAAGCGTTAAACAAACAAAACAAACTATAAGAAAAACAAACATAAAAACGAAATAAAAAAGGAGAAAGAGGAGGATTTGATTCACCCTCAACCTACATGTATCGTTGACACCGTCTTGGGTCGTAATCGATGGTAGATTTTATCTCGAGAGGCCGTCGTCGACGAAGAAACAAAGCAAACACGCGTTTTTATCGAATCTGGACAGCAACTTTCAAACAGCGATTTCTCCCTCGTTTCACAATGAAAATTCGATTTAAAAGATGTTTTGAAAACTAGAAAGAGAGGAGAACAGAGATCTTAAAGTAACCCCTGCTCGTTTTGAATTATTGGGCACGAAAAACGAGCGCAAACAGAAACTGACAGACAGAATAAATCACAAAACAGAGTGTATAACACTCTGTTTTTCGAGGGATTTCGTGTACTATCAAGGGCAATTTGGCTCGTAAATCTTTGTCTAATGTGTAGATGGATATTATATGGTTAATTAGGAACAAGAAACTCGAGTTTTGATGGAGGTTTGATGGAGGAACGAATTGTTTTTCGAAGAGGACACACAAACTATTTCAGTTTGGATGTCGGTTTTGTGGAGGGTTTTTGAGAGGCAATTAGGGTTTGTTTCTGAGGTTTAAAGCTTGTGAGTGAAGGTAGGATGTATGGAGAACTTAGAGGTATTAATGTATGGTGAATGAAGGGTATTTGTAAGGAGTTAAAGTAGGGTAAAAGGGAGGAGAGGCAGACGGGCTTGGCTGAGCATAGCTGCTGTCCAGCAGCTTTTGGGGGGTTTTCTAGGGTTCGTTTGGGGGGTTTTCTTGGTGATTAAGGTAAGTTAATATGGGTAGGATATTAGGGTATGGGTTAGGGTTAATGGGTACGGGTTTTGGTGGTGTTTGGAGCGGGTTTTGGACTCGGGTTTGAGCTGCAAAATAGGGCGCTGGTTTGTGTTTTGCGCGGGCTGTTGGGGGTGATTTGGGACGGGATTTGGGCCATGGTTATGGGGTTCGAACTGGGGTTGGATGGGTAGTGGTCTAGGTTGGTTAGTGTACTCGAGATTCGTGCCAACTCGTAAAGAAAACGGGCTAAAAAACCGAGCTATAATCGAGCTCCAAAACGCTTGTTCAAAACGAGTTTTTTTCGATTTTTAAATCGATTTTTCAAATCGATTAACACATTAAAATAAATGACTTTTCAAATCAAATATACTCATAAAATGATTTTTCAAATCAAATATTTATTTTATTTTCAATAAAATAAACTTGGGAAAATAAATTCAAAATAAAATAAATTAAATTGAAATCACCTTAAAAAAGACTTTAATTTAAATATCATTTAAATTAATAAAATGAACTCACTTAAAAAAACATTAATTTAAATATCATTTAAATTAATAAAATACTTCATCGACGACGCCCATTCTACATCGTAAAACGAGCTCCAAATAATGACAATGACAACTAAAGAATACATGTGTCCTATCATCATCGGGTGTTTGTCGGGTTCTCCATAAATTCCAATATCGACGGATACGGGTATCTACAGAGCCCCCACTTTGACTGAGGCTTGGACAAGGCGAAAGTCAAAGTATACCCCAGTCCCTCTCGACCGAGGATTCTTCGGTCGTTTATAGTCCATTAGACTTGCGTATATAAGCTCGCTTGACCATAAGAAGAGATCATACCCGAAACTTCGGCTGGGACCGACTCTTGTTTCTGTTGCGTCGAATTATCATCGTTGGTCATCGACCCATAAATTGCATAAATGGTGGGTTGAGCCTTATCCTCGGCGCCTACGTATCATTTCGACGGAATCAAACCCGCGTCGTAGTTCGGCGGCAATCGACACATGCCCAAAGTTTATCATCTCGGGCGTTTGTCCAAAATTCATCATCTCACGACATTTGCCCAAAATTTATCATCTGCTGGCACTTGTCCGAAATTCATCTGTGACACTTGCCCAAAGCTTATCATCTCACGGCAGTGTGTCCAAATGGGACGGGACTTTCCGAGGAGGTTGCCGCCGCTTTCATCATTTGCTTTCAGCTACGGAATTCTTCCATTTCATACTCTTGTATTGAATTGAATTATTGGTGGATGTCATCCTTTACATCTTGATAATGGTCTCTGAAGCCAACGGCTTCAGAGCCCCCAGTTTGTGATGGCTCTAAAGTCGAAGACTTTATAGCCCCCAGTTGAAGCTTATCCTGCTACATTTGAAGCACAAAAACGTACTAGCAATAATCATCACATAAGCACATTTGGATCATCGATCCTAAAATTAGATCATTTGAAAGATTGGGTCATCGACCCGAAAATTGAATTTGAAAATTTTGAATAATTGGGTCATCGACCCGAATTTTGAATTTGACATCACTTGGAATGTTGGGTCATCGACCCGAAATTTGACCATGTTGAAAATTTTGAATAATTGGGCTATCGACCCAAATTTTGAATTTGAAATGAATCACTTGGATGTTGGGTCGTCGACCCAAAATTTGATTTTGAACTTTGAGATTTGAACCTTGACTTGAAATGTACCACTACTTGGATCATCTATCCCATAATTCGCAAAAAGTTTTTGAAATTTCGGAATTCTGAAATCTTTGGCATTTTGAAATCGAACCTTGACGGGTGAGCAGGAAATACGACTCAGACACGCTGTATGACCCGTAAATAACGTGGGCGTAGCCCGCTACCGCAAAACAAAAAGGAAAATAAAACCCGAAGTGTGCACGGGTTTTAATTCAATTATGGACTTGTTGGGGGGTAAAAATGTAAATTGGCCATTCTGGTGCCAAAAGATGGCAAATGGGAATCACAAGGTCGCCGAACTTGGGACGGAGATATCGTATGGCATGGGCGTGCTCCCGAGGGCACTTGGGAATCAAGATCACTTGGCATTGACAAGGTGGATTAAACTCACAGAGCAACAACGTTGGCTTCGCCCAGACACTAAACAAAGACTGATTTTATGAGAACAGTTGGACATCACACATCACTCTTGTTGGGAACATTCTGCCACTCTTCTCCTCGCCTCCTTTCTTTTCAGCGAGTTTCATCATTTCATGCCACCGCCTTCTTTCTTTTCAGCGGGCTTTTACTATTTTTTCTTCCACGCCTTCTTTTTTTTCAGCGGGTTTTTCATATTTTCTGTTCCCAACACAAACCCACATCTATGTGACTCAACATCTTTGCCTAAACTGTTAGATAAAGCTCATTCCAAGACTTGACACTACTCATCTGAACCTATATCCTCATCCTAGCCTACATCGAGTGCTAAGACCGACTCAAACAAAGGTGGCTTCATTTGGACTTGGTTAAGACCCGTAAGAAACCGACAGGATGACAACTTGGTTGATGAGTGGATTGAATCCCTTGTTCAGAAGGACTGCCTACGTATTCGCGTGGAGCGAAATCAAATCCGACGTAGTTCGATCAAGGTGAATTAAATTGGCATTTTGATTGTGTGTACACACTCGAAGGTTTCACCTAAGGTATCATGTCATATCCCATTCTAGCCTGTAAAGTACCGTTAAATCCCGTGTTTGGGGTTAGGTGTAAAAGGCTTGGATCTTTTGGGATGTGGAGCTTGGTAATAAAAGGTTTGCAAGGTAAAACATCATTCCGAAGGTTTGTTTTGTGGTGCTAAGGCCAAAGGCTATGGCTGCTGATGTGGTTGGAATGGGTGTCTCGGGTTTGATGAACCACGAGTGCAAATGGGTTGAAAAATGATGTGGGTTCAAATTTCCATGTCTGGACCCTAAAGGTTGGGTGTAACAACACAAGCGGAATGATTCTCAAAATTCCCGACTATCCCCTTGTAACTGTCTCAGGAAGGACTTAGAGGGTAAAGAGGTTACTACTTAAGCTTTTGGGCTTCACCCATTGAACTTCAACTATGGGTACTTGACTTGACTTCTGGTTTCCGTAACTTCGACATTCGACCAAAAGCGTTCTGCAATAACTTCAACATCTTTATTCCTTTTTTTCTTTTTCTTTCATCTTTTTTTCATTTTTCATTTTTTTTTTCATTTTTTCATTTTTCATTTTTCTCATTTTTTCATTCTTTTTCATCTTTTTTTTCTTCTCTTCTTGAAAATGGTCTTCTATTCATTCCCTTAGTCACAAACGGATACACCTTAAAAACTGGGCTTCGCCAACTAAATTGGGTAAGAACTAACAATTCCTTGTTAGAACGGGTTGATATATTCTCTCTTCGAGAGGGGATGATTTTGTTGGGGAAAAGTCTTGCCTTCCATCATCGATAGGGGAAACAAGGAGCTAGACCAGGTTTGTCATAGAATCATCTAAAAGCTTGTCACAAACATTGGTTCAGATGGAGGTTTTCTACCACCAGACATGGAATAGGTAAAGGAATCAAACACGGGATCTGACACGCCTGTCGTTGACCTGTCAAAAATAAAACCTAACGGTCTCAACTAAATATGTAGTAGAGGCAGTCGAGTATCGAATCCTCAGGGAGGTAATGCAACTACAGCTGTCTATCTCCAATCCTATGGTAACAATGGGGTTGATTGAATTTTTGGTTCTAAACTACGGAGTGAAAAGAAGAGAAATAAGGTAAGAGCAGTAAAGCAAGAAATATGAATTAACTATCAATAAGAGGGAGACATGTCGGGAACTCGGTTCACTACGGTAGTTTAACAACTCAGCAGTAAATGACTCAGACGAACTAACGCGAGACGGATATTAGAAGGTCCTTTCGGTCCACTTCCCACCCTAAAATACCACTAACTTAACTTTCGTCCTCATTAGGGCGATCTCATCATTTATAGCGGGCCTATTTAATCCAATCTTTCGATCCAGGGTTAATTGTAGCCAGTTTAATAGGTGACATAGAAGCGTGCACTCAACTAGGTCGGTGATTACAGTTATATTGCTATAGTGACAGAGTCTCTTATATCAATTCATTCACTACGTCGTCATTATTCTACCGCAGATCCCCTAATCCCAACATGAGGGGAGATTAGCTACTCATACTAGTAATTAATCTAACAGCATATAAACTTCCAGCAGATGACATGACGAAATAATAATAATAATAAATGATGATGAAAATTAGGGCAAGAAAGAATAAAAGCAATAGCATAAAAACAAGAAACAAACAACAATTGAAGGTTAATTAATATTAAAGAGGGAAAGAGAATTACAATCCGAGAAATTCCGGCGTAAAGAACGAAATCCCAGTGGAAAATAATCCAACGTCGAAGGTAACAGTAGTCTAATATGAATGATAGTAAAAGAGATAGTCTAAGAGTAAAAAGAGATTAAAGCTAGATAAAGATAAAAGAAGATGACTAATAACCTAGTTAAACATAGGTTATATAGCCAAAAAACCTAAGTGTTTATGCGTAAGTAATAAAACATGGACTAATTAAAGCCCACAGACGAAATCCTCTCGATCGAGTGGATTAGACCACTCGATCGACCAATGTCTCAACAGAAACTCCTCGATCGAACAGCAGGGTTCTCGATCGAGGGCTTGATCAAAGGCTGGTTACTCGATCGAGGAAGGAACCTCTCGATCGAGCTCAGGGAGCTTCAGGGACCATTCGATCGTCCTCCAAACAGCTCGATAGACCACCTATCCACTCGATAGACCACTTGGGTCCTCAATTCAGCTCACGTCTTCACCCAAATGCTTCGTAAAGCGTGCAACGACACTTCTAAGTGCAACATCTCACTCTGGGGTGGTCCCGTCTCCTCTAAATGCATGCAAAAAGGACGAAATAGAGTATGGTTTCGCTACTTTTGCGATCATCCCTACAAAAAGGACAAAATACACCAAAGTAGCCAATTCGGGGCAAAATACTATAAAAACAGTATATAAATGCATGGAAATACGTGCTGAAATAGGCCAAAAAGACCGTACATTAGGCACGTATCAAATCTCCCCAAACCAAACCTTTACTCGCCCTCGAGTAAACTCAAAACTAAACTAATGGAACGGAAATGATAACTCAGAGCTAGCCTAACTTGTCCACTTGAACCACTTTAATGCAACAGAAATTAACAGTTAAAGCTAGACAGTCAATACGCAAACGAATTATATGCTGTTCAAAAATAAAGCTGACCTATCGACCTTGCAAGACCAACAAAACCGGACTCTCACGTGGTCACTCTTCTCTCATGAAGCAAAGGGCAAATGTTATATGTAAAAGAGAGAAGAAAAAAAACAGTCACTCACCTAATCATGACCTACATAGCATGCATGCAACAAAAATGAAAGACAATTCAAGTACTAATGCACACACTCCAACCAATAATGTCCGTCACAAATAGGGTTTGCAAATGATATGGGAATAGTGAGGTTCAGGTGAGAAAAGGCTAAACAAGTTATGGAAATGTGGAGGTAAAAGCGTCAAGCTAGTTCCTAACAGGACCATAATAAACCATCCGGATCTCAACTGTCTGAAAGACTAACACAGGTGCCCTTCACTTGGCACAAAACTCACTAGACTGGAAACACAATCTCCTCAAAAAATGTAAAATAAGAGTGGAGGAGTCAGACGGTCACAAAGTTCCCTTTTTTAAACACCGTCTGAGACAATTAACAACCAACCAACCCTCTTGTCGATTGTACATCTTCGAACATCTTCTCAACTCTGACAAGAGGGTACAACTTTTTTCACAATCTATCTCTCTTTTTTTCTCGTGAATCACATCTTTTTTTTTCATTTTTTTTTCTTTTTTTTTTCTTCTTTCACGTTTTTTCTCTTTTTTCAATACTTACTTTTTTTTTTTTTTTCTTTCTCCTTCCTTAATTCAAACACCAACTCCAAACGGGAATTACGGACCAAACTGCAACAGAAAACGTACCACAAAAGGACAGACTAACTAGCTTGACTGGGCAGGCTTAGTTTGGAATGTGGCTAATGGGTCAAAAAGGTAAGTTTTGGTCAATGTGGAGCTAAATGGGTGAAAGATATAAAGAAAGGGGAATTGCAAGACCCTCCCTGCATGTGACACCAACCGCAGACCCGAATATGTGCATTTGACAAGAAATTGAATGTCATAAATGTGCAAATGAGACGAACATGCTATGCAAGGAGTACTACTCAAAATTCCTAATGAACTGGTCATGAATGTCACCGATTATTGCTCTAAAACTCGAAATTTTTAAGTAGTTTGCCGTTTATCGTCAAGTCTAAACAATCGGCTATTATTTGAACAGAAATTCGTAGACTATGCGTATGACAAAGCTAAAAACCATCAATAAAGTGCAAGGCTCAAGTGAATTGACAAGTTAAGTGCAATATCATCACAGGAATCTACCGTTCCGACTCAACCTAAATGCAAAAATAAACGTGAAATTTGTTGAATTTTTAACATTTTCTAATTTTTATGGATTTTTTGATTTTTAATGAAAATAAACAACAAATGCAAACTGAAAAATTAAACGTGAATGCAAAACAAATGCAGATGCAGACTCAAAAGGATGCAATACCCTCCCCAAACCAAAACGGACAACGCCCCCGTTGTCCTCCAAAGATCACCAAAGCAGAATATGGGGATGGGAGTATACAACCAATAAAAGAAAAAATAAAGGAGACGAAAAAAAAAAAAAAAAAATAAAAAGAGTGAGAGAACATACAAAACACGAACTTCCCCAAACCAGCCAGAAAACTGGGGAAGTGAGTAGACCAGTAGCTACTCGTCGTCGGCACCGCTGTCTCTCAGGCACTCAGAGTCAACAAACCCGTCTCCCCAAACCAGCAACGAACAAGGGGGAGACTCAGTCATCATCATCTCCAGGCTGATCATTCGAACCGGGTACGAACGGAGGGTCACTCGCCTCCTCTCTGGCAGCTCTCGCGGCCGCCTGCTCTGCCCGTAACCGCACCTCTCGCTCTACCGCTGTCTCCTCCTTCTCCTCATCTGAGTCAGAGGATAATGAAGGGTACCCGTCCGCTGGGTATCGGTAGAAGGAAGGATGCGGCCACCCCTCTGGAATCGGTCGCCGGGCCCGGATGTGGAACTCGTAGAGAGGGAATACGGCTAAAGCCATATCCCGTCTCATCTCAGTAAGGTACCTGCACAACTCCGGAGGCAAGGCATCACGACGCCCTTGGTCTGTGACCGCGGGCGCCTCTAAAGCAGGAGGGCAAACAAAATTGGCCGGAAAAACCGAGCCAGAAGGAGGGTCAAGTGGGGGTGGAGTGTGAGACTGAGTGGGTGTGGGTGTAGGCTGAGTCTGGGAGCTAGAAGATGCTCCGGCCTCCCGCTTCCTCTTCTTCGTAGAAGAAGAGGGAGGGGTGAAGGTAAGGTGGTAGGTAGGTGGAGGTGGCCTCGCTCCCTCATCAGCAGTAGGGAGCGGCGAAAGTGGGGGAAGGGTAGAGCACGGCAAGGTAACAGACGTGGAACTACAGATCTTCCACGTCCTCGCGCTCCCCTTCGCCCTGGGAAACCAGGTCAAGGTAGCCATGGCATCCAGGTCAAGGTAAGTCACCTCATCGGGTGCGGTGAGTGAAGGGTCGAGGGGTAAAGGTGGCGGGCAATCCTAGTCACCAGCCCGCCGCATAAATCTGCGGTCTTAACCCGAGTCCCAATACCGTTCCAATCTTTGAGCTACCGTAAAGGCAATGTTCAGAACAAACGAGGTACCGTAGTCAATGTTGAGGTACCCCGCGAGAATAGCTAGCTCAATGTTGGTAACGTTATTGGGCTCAGGGCGCCCAAAAATGGTCTCTCCTAGTAGACGCAAGTAGTAACGGGGCGCAGGTAAGTGAACATGAGCTCCCTTCCGTGAGTGGAAGGGAGTGTGAGACAGAGCAGCCCAGAGTGGCTGAAGAAGGTCTCGAGGTGGGGCAGTGAGGCCGTCACTGACTAGGCCTAAAACCTGCCCAAACTGAGCCAAAGTCCAGTGATGTGACTCATTACGGAGTCGGAAGTGAATGCAGGCACTGGAGCGGTCAGCCTGGTAGGTGTCGGTGTCAAAGGAATAGGAGCTAAAGAACTCGTACGTAAGGGTACGAATAGTAGCCTCCTGCATGGTGATCAGACCCGACATACCCGTCCCGTTCAATAAGCTACAGACCTCCTCATAGATGCCTAAGGTCTCTAAGTCAGCTCGTGCGAGGAAACGGGTGGAGGAGAGGGGGCAATGAAGTAAAGCGACTAACCGGTTCCGGTGAGCCTCTGAAGTGAAACGTCAAGGCATCTTCGATGCAGTGTCGATGCGCCCTCTCCCGTAACAACAGCCTCGGACGGGCTGGAAGTGAGGGCTAGCTGGCTAGCCCGCTGGTGTAGTCTCGGTGGCAGCATACCAGGTTGCTGGAAACGGGGTGTCCGTCCACAGTCCAGTAGAGAGAAAGGCCTGGTGGGAGTGAGGGTGATGGCCTGTGAAGCCTGAACCGAGCTCCCGGCTGTGCTAGCCGCGGAGTAAACTGTCCCTGCAGCTGAGACAAGTAAAACAGGTGCTGCAGTGGTGACCAAGGCAGAGCTAGTGGCAACAGCAGGGGCCACTTGCTCCTTCCCGGACGAGCTAGAAGAGCTGGAGGACGTGCTAGTAGAAGACAAGGAACTCGCGTCCATCCTGCAAATTATCAAAGGGCATGAATAAGAAATATGCTGCTAACCGTGATTAAAACGATCGCTAACCAACATGTGACAGCAACAGAGCAGCCCTAATAGTCGAAGATTCGACTTCCAGAATACAAAACCAACAATTCCTCAATAATTTTCGAAAAACAGCAAGTGAGTGGTGGATAGATGATAAGGCAGTGTCAGCAAAAGAGCTAAAACAACATGAAAACCAGGAATGGGAGCATGTATGACTCTGGTCAGTCGATAATAACCACTCACAGCGCGAGATTCGTAATAATTCACAGCATGCAATGGCGATAGGGGACGGTGGCGGCAATTAACAACAGTATTAAGTAAGCATGGACTGAAGTTAAGCAAGCAAAGCAACAGAAAATCGTCTGACAGTCGAAATTTTTCGACTCACAGGAACCCTAATCGCAAAAATCGCGCTAAATTCGAATTAAGCGCAAAAACAGCGAGGGATTGCTAATAGGTCATCATCAAGCTAATCAAGGGCAAATAAACACAAATTAATCGAATAAATTCGACTACACATGGAATTTTCGAACCCTAATGCAAAATCATCTCAAAAATTCGAAATAAATCAAGAGAAATTGCAAGGAGTGTGATAGAAATACTTACTTGATGATGATTAACCTACAATGTGCAATTAAACTTCAAAAACGAGCAAGCAAGGCGGATTTTTAATCAAAAACCCGCGAACCCTAATCCCCTTTGAAAACCGTAAAAACGAGCACAAAAGAGGGGGAAATTAAGGGGTTATGGAAGATTAATTAGCTAGCAAGAGAATGTAGGTGTTTGATTTGATAAATTTGGGCAAGAAATTGGGGATTTGGGGAAAAAGAAATCGCAATAAGGGGAGTTTAGACGGAAGTTAGGAGTGAAATGAAAAAGATTAGGGAAATAAAGAGTTTAAGATAGAAAACTCCCTCGGTCCCTGTTCAATTCACTCGATCGAGTGATTTTAAGTCACTCGATCGAGGACTTGTTGATGTCCCCTTACTCGATCGAGTAACCAACCTCTCGATCGAGTACATTCATTGGGCCTTCCTCGATCGAGTAACAAGCAGACTCGATCGAGCCATCTTTCACTCGATCGAGTACAAAAGTACTCTATCGAGGACTTCCTCGTGTATATTTCCTTGAATTTCTACCGTTTCTTCCTCGAAATGCGTGCATTTCCCCAAACCTGCGTAAAACAAATCCCAAAATACCAAATATGCAGAAATACAGTCTATAGTTTTAGTCTCACGCTAAAAAGAATTAAATGTCTAAACTAAATGTCCTAATTAAAAACGTAATAAATAAAATAAATTCAAAAGAAATTCGACCAAAAATTTGTTACAATTTGTTACACGGGGCATTTCCCCGTTTAATTCCCAATAGCCGTCAGTAGCCCCTTCGTGGGCTTCTGACTGGAGGACGTCACTTCAGCGATGCTGACCGTCCTTTTTGACTTCCATGAACTCGAATTTCTGAGAGGGGGAGGAATATAATTCCAATCTACGTAGGTGCGAACTGTTTTTGTTCTCGCCCCTGCGTCAGCTTCCTTAGCCTTCTTGGCTCCAGTTTGATTGACAATGGTTCCACCCTGTCCTTTGACTGCTCCTTTCTTGCCTTCATCCTGCACTGCAGTAAGGACAACAGACGAATTTTCCTCCTTGTTGCTCTCAATCCGAGGCGGAGGGTTAGCAATAATAGCAATATTCTCCAAACTTTCGTGCCGGAGTGTCAATAATAGGGTCAACAAAGAAAGGGCATTGCAAGGCCGAGCTTGCATGGGAGCCCTCCTCCTAATTGGGACCCACGAAAAGTCAACTCCTCATCCCCTACCTGGAAGGTCAAAGTCTTCCCCGACGTCTATCACCGCACGGCGGTGGACAAAAATGGTCTCCCTAAAATGATAGGGGTATGCACATCTTCGGGGATATCTAGGACGACAAAGTCAACGGGAATAAAGAACTTCCCGATCCTAACAGGTACGTCTTCCGCTACACCTAGTGGCCGTGATAGACTACGGTCGGCCATCTGGACAGTCATATTGGTGCAACTCAGCTTTGTCACACCAAGTCTCTTAGCTAGAGACAAAGGTAAAACACTTACGCTAGCGCCTAAATCGCATAGCGCATTATCAATCAAATTCATTCCTATGTGACAAGGGATCGAAAAACTACCCGGGTCTGATTGCTTAAGAGGTAGCTTATTTTGAGACAGGGTTGACCCCATCTCAGTCAAAGCGACAGTCTCGTTATCATTAATGGTCCTCTTACGTGCTAAAATATCTTTCATAAATCGTAAATAAGAGGGTACCTTCATAAGCAATTCAGTGAATGGTACAGAAACTTCCAAACTCTTCAACAGCTCAACAAATTTGCTAAATTGTTGATTAATCTTTGTATTCTGCAGCCGCCTCGGGAAGGGAACAGTAATTGGAATCTCAAGTCCCTTATTTCTCGCCTCCAAAGTGTCTTCCGGCGCAAGTTCGGTGTCCTTTGGGCGCTTCTTACCTCTCGAACGAGGTCTTTCTGGTGATTCATCGCTTAAACGAGCACTAGCAGGCTCTCGAATAAGCTTCCCGTCAGTTATATCACTCGATCGAGCACTGTGTCCACTCGATCGAGCTGTTTCTTCAGCAACCTCAGTCGATCGAGCAACAGCCCCCCTCGATCGACCTTCTTCAGCTTCCAGGTCACTCGATCGAGTAGAGTGACTACTCGATCGACCAAGATCTTCACCATTTCCACTCGATCGAATCGGTTCACACTGGACTTCGATCGATCGAGTAATCGCTTTCGTCGTGAGTCCCTTTCTCTTAACAGAACACTGTTCATTATCAGTTACAGCAGCTTCCAGGTCTGATTTCGTCATTTCTGGTCCTTCATAAGAACGACCGCTTCTCAACTCTATCAAATGTACCGTCTCATTTGGGTTCTTGTCATTTTGAGTTGGTAAATGACCGGGCTTCCTGGAGGATTGATTTGCGGCGAGTTGGGCAACTTGAGTCTCAAGTGCCTTTATGGTCGCGTCTCGCTGTTGATCACTTGTACTTCTTTGTTGATCACTTGCATGGAGCTGCTTTGTAATGGCTTGCATCATAGATTTCAACTCGCCCATTTCACTCACTCCACTTGAAGACGAGCCGTGGCTAGGTGGGTTAAAGGACGGAGGCTTCTGATAGCCTTGTTGCTTCTGATGTGGCGGGATATAGGGCTGCTGCTGCTGATTTGGAGGAGCGGTGGGATTGAGTACGTTGCTCTGGTTACTCCACCTCAAATTGGGGTGGATATTCGGCTCGTACTGGTTGTTGTTTTGCCTATAATGTTGAAAGGCAGCACATTGCTCATAGGGACTAGGACAGAAATCAGAGACATGTCCGTCTACCCCGCATCTCGTACAGACGAAAGGACCGTCTGTCATAGCATTAACCTGGTACATCCCTGGCTTGAAAGTTCCCCCTAGCTCATACTTATCGAACCTAGCAGTAAGGGCTTCTAATGCAGCCACTGAAGACGACTCAGCAGCTCTCCTTTGGTTTCCCCTCGAATTCCCGTATTCGGCCCTGTGAGTGGCCAAATCATCTATGATTTTCCATCCTTTCGTCGGCCCCAAATTGTCAGAAAATCGACCGTTGGCTGCCGCATCTAGAATAGCTCTCTGATCATCATATAAACCATTGTAAAAATGGTTACATAGACTCCATTTCTCGAAACCGTGGTGCGGTATGGTCCGCACCAATTTCTTAAAACGAAGCCATGCCTCATGGAAATTCTCGTCGGGCCCTTGTTTGAAGCTAGTTATCTGGGCTCTGATGGCTATGGTTCTCGAAGCAGAGAAATACTTTTTATAAAACGCCAGTGCTAGCGAATTCCAATCTGTTATGCCGTGAACAGCTTTGTCCAAATCCTGTACCACTCCCTTGCGATCGCGGAGTGAGAAGATGAACATAGTCTCTTTAATCGATCACCACACACCGGGAGGAGGTATGGAGCGACGAGAGTCGATGAAGGTCTCCATATCTTTGAGCCGCATCTTCTTTCGCAGCTCCCCGAACTGATTTTTCTCTACCATGCGATATAAGACGGCTTCGGTTCGAACTTTCGGCATCTCCCGTAGTTCGAACCCCTTATAAAGATTGTCGTTTGTGGGCTCGGAGTGACTAGCAATGGATGCTTCCTCGGCCATTTCTGGTACTTCTGGAAAAGTGATAGACTCAAGTGAATAGTCGGAAACTGGAGAAGACGGCGGATTGTCTTCGAAAAGCTCGTTCTCGTAAAAATTGCCGCGAGAACTGGGCTCTTCCTCTTCCTGTTGCTCTCGAAATAGTCTCCTCTTTGCGCGACAAGATCTCTCAATCTCGGGATCAAAAGGTAGCAGTGGACCACCTTGCGACCTGCGCATAAGACGAAACTACAGACAAGATATGAGAATAGTCTAAGGAACGATGTTCCTTAAACTAAAAAGGAGAATTAAAAATAAAACAGCTAGTAATTGGAACAATTGCCTCCCCGGCAACGGCGCCAAAATTTGACACGCACATCGTTGACTGTCAAAAATAAAACCTAACGGTCTCAACTAAATATGTAGTAGAGGCGTTCGAGTATCGAATCCTCGGGAGGTAATGCAACTACAAAATTGTCTATCTCCAATCCTATGGTAACAATGGGGTTGATTGAATTTTTGGTTCTAAACTACGGAGTGAAAAGAAGAGAAATAAGGTAAGAGCAGTAAAGCAAGAAATATGAATTAACTATCAATAAGAGGGAGACATGTCGGGAACTCGGTTCACTACGGTAGTTTAACAACTCAGCAGTAAATGACTCAGACGAACTAACGCGAGACGGATATTAGAAGGTCCTTTCGGTCCACTTCCCACCCTAAAATACCACTAACTTAACTTTCGTGCTCATTAGGCGCTCTCATCGTTTATAGCGAGGCCTATTTAATCCAATCTTTCGATCCAGGGTTAATTGTAGCCAGTTTAATAGGTGACATAGAAGCGTGCACTCAACTAGGTCGGTGATTACAGTTATATTGCTATAGTGACAGAGTCTCTTATATCAATTCATTCACTACGTCGTCATTATTCTACCGCAGATCCCCTAATCCCAACATGAGGGGAGATTAGCTACTCATACTAGTAATTAATCTAACAGCATATAAACTTCCAGCAGATGACATGACGAAATAATAATAATAATAAATGATGATGAAAATTAGGGCAAGAAAGAATAAAAGCAATAGCATAAAAACAAGAAACAAACAACAATTGAAGGTTAATTAATATTAAAGAGGGAAAGAGAATTACAATCCGAGAAATTCCGGCGTAAAGAACGAAATCCCAAAGGGAAAATAATCCAACGTCGAAGGTAACGAGAGTCTAATATGAATGATAGTAAAAGAGATAGTCTAAGAGTAAAAAGAGATTAAAGCTAGATAAAGATAAAAGAAGATGACTAATAACCTAGTTAAACATAGGTTATATAGCCAAAAAACCTAAGTGTTTATGCGTAAGTAATAAAACACGGACTAATTAAAGCCCACAGACGAAATCCTCTCGATCGAGTGGATTAGACCACTCGATCGACCAATGTCTCAACGAAACTCCTCGATCGAACAATGCGGTTCTCGATCGAGGGCTTGATCAAAGGCTGGTTACTCGATCGAGGAAGGAACCTCTCGATCGAGCTCAGGGAGCTTCAGGGACCATTCGATCGTCCTCCAAACAGCTCGATAGACCACCTATCCACTCGATAGACCACTTGGGTCCTCAATTCAGCTCACGTCTTCACCCAAATGCTTCGTAAAGCGTGCAACGACACTTCTAAGTGCAACATCTCACTCTGGGGTGGTCCCGTCTCCTCTAAATGCATGCAAAAAGGACGAAATAGAGTATGGTTTCGCTACTTTTGCGATCATCCCTACAAAAAGGACAAAATACACCAAAGTAGCCAATTCGGGGCAAAATACTATAAAAACAGTATATAAATGCATGGAAATACGTGCTGAAATAGGCCAAAAAGACCGTACATTAGGCACGTATCAGGATCCTAGTGTACCTTACATTTTGAAACAGGACATATTTCTACCCCAGGGATTCCTTTGAGTGTGTTGTGCGTTTTATCATGTTTCGGAATGATTGAGGATTGGAAACAAGACATATTTGAAAACGAAACTGGAACTTTTTATTGGAAAGAGAAAAGCTTAACAGACTCGAAGGAACGATTCCTAGGACACACCCTAGGTCATCGTGGAACAAACGACTCAACTTTAAGAAAAGAAAGTCCTAGACTCGACTCGACTAAGATAAGAAAACAGATCCCGACTCATAATTTTTAAATCTGGTCTTGAGCTTTCCCTTGTTCAGTTGTCAACTTAGATGCTCGGCCCTTGTCCTTCATCCCTTTGATGGTCTTCCTCCATCCCGAGGTAGTCCTCTGAGGATCTACGTCAATGATGAAGGTTGGTGAATCGAATTGTCCTTTATTAACTTCGTTAACGAGAGGAGTGCATTCTAGAGCAAGACTCCCGACTTGAATTTCATTCTTCGGGTTTGGCAAGAATTCAAAGCAATCCACAAATATCTTCCCGATAAACACCCCTTTCAAGTGACATGGGCGTATAAGATGGGAATAATCGACATTGTCTTCGACAGAAACAAAGTTGGAGTGATCGCCAAATGGATTGGTGATGTTATTAGGTTTAACAGCTGGGATCGGGAGCGTTCCGTTCTCAATCATGTCTTAAATTTCGTGCTTCAGTCGATAGCACCTTTCAGTATCATGGCCTTTCCCTTGATGAAAGGCACAGTAGGCATTTGGTTTATACCATTTACCTTGTTGATCAGCGGGGGGGTCCGGAGTTGGACCAATAGGCTTCAGCTTTCCTTGGGCTATGAGCCTTTGGAGAGCGTATGTATAAGTGCATCCGATATCGGTGAATGCCCTAGGTGTTTGGCGCTGCGGCTTCTTCGATCGCCCTTCTAAGAGATTGATGCCTTCGTCTAAATGGGTCATTGCTGGGGCTTTGGTCCTAGACGATGAGGCCCCTTGGTATCCTTTTGGCTTCTCAACTTCTGCCATTCGGACATCATCCTCTACCTTTATTCCGATTCTTATCAATTCTTTGAAAGAACCAAAATTCTGGTATTTCAAAGCATTATGGTAAACAGGTCGTAAATTCTTCACGAACTTATCTACCATTTCAACTTCGTCAGGCTTCTTGGCTAACTTCACGCTTTCAGCGCGCCATCTTGCGAGGAATTCAGTAAAGCCCTCTTTTTCCTTCTGTGTCATTACTTCCAAAGTCCTTATGTTGGTTTGAATCTAACATTGTCAGCATTGTGCTTACAGAACTCCACCGTAATATCTTCAAAAGTGGGGAAGTTCTTAGGGTCAAGATTATAGAACTACGCCTTCGAGTGTTCATCCAGAGATTGGGCAAAAATTTCAGAGAGCATGTCAGCAGGTACTCCCTTCAATGCTAAGTACCCTTTATAGGCCTTAACATGGTGGACTGGATCTTCGGTGCCCTTGAACTTTGGGATATCAGTGAGTACCATGTTCGTGGGCAACTTATCCTGAACTGGGGCATCGGCCCTAGCATTCTCATAGTGAATGTTCTTCCCCTGGGAGAGTTTCAAACGGTCTTCGATGAACTTGAACCGTTTCTCCAGATCAGTCAGAGGTGGGGTAGATGGAGGGGAATCTTCACCCAGCTTAGATTCGATTGCATCCATTCGGGTCATCATGAGGTTCACGGCCTCGGTGAGCTTGTTAACAGCATCTTCCATTGCTTGACGTTGGGTTTTTGGCGGCCTTTCTACAAGAAAACCCCGTACTGAGTCAATATTTAAAGTAAGAGCCCCTGCACACTTAAGGACACGACCCCAAATTGACTCAAACAAAGACTCGACTTGAGACTGACTAACCAAAGGTTCGACTCACGGTTGGATTTAGACCTTGGTTCATTTGGACTCGACAAAACGACACGACCCGAATCATCATAATTCGGTTCTAAACCGGACTCGGTGTGACTAAACCCGTGATTGGACTAACATAGCCCATAGGTTCGGGTGAAACTCCCTAAATGGCCTAGCTTGGGCGTTTTTGTGGACTATCCTAGACCAAAAGGTCGACCAACATGACTCAAGCCCCAAGAGGTGAGCTTGGGTGACCCAACAAGGTCGTGTTCTAGACTCTTAGAACGAAACACACCCGGCCTAACACGGCCATGACCCGGACACGACATGACGCATTTCATGCTTGGTTGAGGTTCGAGAGGCACTTTGGATTGATTTTGAAAAACGAAAGATTGATTCGAAAATGAGATTTGAAATGGGCAGCATGCCGGCTATAAAAGCTCATTTTGGGCCGAAAATTCTAGTCCTATTTGGGCAGCATTCCGCGTTTTTAAAACCATGCAATTTTGAAAGTAAGTTGTTCAAAAGTTCGGTTTCGAAAAGGACATGGAAAATTTCGGAAAGACTCGGGAAAACAATTTGCACATTGTCATTCTCATGTTATAAGGATGTATGCTCCTAGACATCTCTAAGTCTCGGCAAGTCTTCTACAAGAAGGTCTATGCCCTCCATCCTTTTGCGGTCTTATAGAGCAAGGTGTCTTAAGGTAGAGTACCTAGAAGATCGTCCCCACCATCAAGAACCACGCGAGGTGAAGTGGAATCGAGCAATGTGCAGCTTCCTAGCATAGTGGGATGTCGCCCCCCACGCATCACAAAGAAATGCTGGGACGGCCCGGGAAAATCCTTAAGGGTTTATGCATGAATCGTAGCACTATGAGTAATGTTTTACTTTCCAACACTTTCTTTTCAAGTTTCACCTCGGAGGAAAAGACCCTAGAAACAAAGTGTAACTAGTCCTCTTTTCCCCAGTGAGTCGCCAAATCGTGGACAAGGCCCTCGGGATCTGCGTCCGCGGGATCCACACTAGGCATAATCGACTCGAGGTTCTTTCGAATCGAATTAAGACATATTAGAGTCGCCACCAAGTTTTTTGGGAACTTGGAACCGTTCAAGTCAACTTTACACCTTTCATCGAAAAGCATAAAGCCAATCGACTACGAGTGATTAAAGATAAAGACTTGTACCCTATATCACTCGATTTGAATGACTCTCGTAATCCAATGGTATTAAGACGGATCCACAAACCATAGATCTTGAGTAAGGGGTGAGGGTACGTGTTAGGAAGCCCATAAGGACACCTAACCCCGCCCGTCAATAACGGCCTCTACTAAGTCAAGTGTCGGATTTCAAACAAGGTCATAGCTACTACGATATATGATATGCAAATATTGTTTTAAACCCTAACATGTGACAACAATTTCTATGTCGTTTTAAATGCAACTAAACTAACTTTGTCAAAGTTGTAATTTAGCATGTTGGTTGATTTGAAATAAAAGATGCGCAAACACGGCTTAGGAGGAATGGGGGAGCCATTGGGATCTATCCTATTACAACCTAGGCATTTCATGCCGACACAACGAGAAATAAATTACAACTCAATCTAATTACAACAACTATCGTAATTACTTTGACTCAGATTACAATACAAACTAACAAAATACAACTTAAACTATTAAGTCTTAATAAACGAAACAAATGTAAACAAAAAAAGCTAAAGCTAAGTTAGACTAATTAAAGATGTTAGCCGAATTATTAGTTTATAAACAAATTAGATTAGAATTAAACTAATTAAATTAAAATAAATAAGTACAAAGGCTTGAAATAAATTAGGTACAACTTATTAATTAAATTGAACCCAACCTATTAAAATTATTCACCAATCCATATTTATTAAAATAGGATTAGTAAATAATTAAAGAAACAAAAGAAGAAAAGAAACTAAAACTGGCAGACCCGTGCAGTGCACGGATCAGAAGTCGGACAGACCCGTGCAAGGCACGGTTTTGTAGAAAAGAAAAATAAATTATGTTTTAATTACGAAATCAGTAAAATAAATTACGAAAAAATTAATTAAATTAAATTTACGGATTTTGAACCATAAAATATAATTAAAACGACTTTTAAGAAATTAAAAATAAATAAAACAAATTAAAGGTTAATTAATTACAAATTGAATTAAATAAATACGAACTAGGTTAGGTACAATTCTATATCGTCAACGAGTGCAAATGGAAAGGTGTTAAGCACACACTTCCATGCTAGCGAGAAAATTAGTGAAAGGGAAGATGAATTCAATTAAGTTACAGAATTGTTAATCGGTTTTTAAAGCTATGTCGATGTACCCTAATGTGTCTAATTAGGTTATCAAATCGATCTAATGTCATCTAAATGAGTTATATGTTAACAATCAGAGGTCATACTAACATATAAATGGTCCTAGGTTGTGTCGAATTGGCCGAAACAAACAAAGGGTCAAAAACGAGGAGCGAAGTTAGAAGTTCGTTTTATTTATGCCCTACCTTGAACACGAGGATATGTAAATGAGACGGGGGTGTACGACCCACTGATGTAGCGGTTTCTTTTCCCATCTCAAGTCAACGCGGGTGTTCATGGTGGTACTTTAACTCATACTCGGACTAAACTAGTTTCATAGTTAATTTAAACGATAAATAAAAAGCGTTAAACAAACAAAACAAACTATAAGAAAAACAAACATAAAAACGAAATAAAAAAGGAGAAAGAGGAGGATTTGATTCACCCTCAACCTACATGTATCGTTGACACCGTCTTGGGTCGTAATCGATGGTAGATTTTATCTCGAGAGGCCGTCGTCGACGAAGAAACAAAGCAAACACGCGTTTTTATCGAATCTGGACAGCAACTTTCAAACAGCGATTTCTCCCTCGTTTCACAATGAAAATTCGATTTAAAAGATGTTTTGAAAACTAGAAAGAGAGGAGAACAGAGATCTTAAAGTAACCCCTGCTCGTTTTGAATTATTGGGCACGAAAAACGAGCGCAAACAGAACTGGACAGACAGGAATAAACCGCGAAAACAGAGTGTATAACACTCTGTTTTTCGAGGGATTTAAATGTACTATCAAGGGCAATTTGGCTCGTAAATCTTTGTCTAATGTGTAGATGGATATTATATGGTTAATTAGGAACAAGAAACTCGAGTTTTGATGGAGGTTTGATGGAGGAACGAATTGTTTTTCGAAGAGGACACACAAACTATTTCAGTTTGGATGTCGGTTTTGTGGAGGGTTTTTGAGAGGCAATTAGGGTTTGTTTCTGAGGTTTAAAGCTTGTGAGTGAAGGTAGGATGTATGGAGAACTTAGAGGAATTAATGTATGGTGAATGAAGGGTATTTGTAAGGAGTTAAAGTAGGGTAAAAGGGAGGAGAGGCAGACGGGCTTGGCTGAGCATAGCTGCTGTCCAGCAGCTTTTGGGGGGTTTTCTAGGGTTCGTTTGGGGGGTTTTCTTGGTGCTTAAGGTAAGTTAATATGGGTAGGATATTAGGGTATGGGTTAGGGTTAATGGGTACGGGTTTTGGTGGTGTTTGGAGCGGGTTTTGGACTCGGGTTTGAGCTGCAAAATAGGGCGCTGGTTTGTGTTTTGCGCGGGCTGTTGGGGGTGATTTGGGACGGGATTTGGGCCATGGTTATGGGGTTCGAACTGGGGTTGGATGGGTAGTGGTCTAGGTTGGTTAGTGTACTCGAGATTCGTGCCAACTCGTAAAGAAAACGGGCTCAAAAACCGAGCTATAATCGAGCTCCAAAACGCTTGTTCAAAACGAGTTTTTTTCGATTTCTAAATCGATTTTTCAAATCGATTAACACATTAAAATAAATGACTTTTCAAATCAAATATACTCATAAAATGATTTTTCAAATCAAATATTTTTTTTATTTTCAATAAAATAAACTTGGGAAAATAAATTCAAAATAAAATAAATTAAATTGAAATCACCTTAAAAAAGACTTTAATTTAAATATCATTTAAATTAATAAAATGAACTCACTTAAAAAAACATTAATTTAAATATCATTTAAATTAATAAAATACTTCATCGACGACGCCCATTCTACATCGTAAAACGAGCTCCAAATAATGACAATGACAACTAAAGAATACATGTGTCCAATCATCATCGGGTGTTTGTCGGGTTCTCTATAAATTCCAATATCGACGGATACGGGTATCTACAGATTGCTTGGTGTGTAACCCACCCTTTTAAGCCGAAACCCATGTCAGCATTATGCATAATATAATGAACTGCGAGTGCTTATGTGTTATGTGATCATAAGTCCTTCCGTGTCATTTCAAACTTTCAAAACACCATTTTGCGCCGTTATAATGGCCGTTTCAAACGTCGGTCCTTCGCCGACCGTCGCAAACTCTTTTTATGTCGTCCTAATGACGACTTTCAAAACCGGTTTTCTGTAACCATTTCAAAGCACCTTTTTGCGCCGTTATAATGGCCATTTCAAACCTCGGTCTTTCGCCGATCGTTGGAACCTTTTTCTTGCTGTCGTAATGACGATTTTCAAACCGGGTTTTTACAACCATTTCAAAGCACCTTTTTGCGTCGTTGTTGATGTGACCATAATTAGAGCATATTTAGTCCCCGAATTAGCCTTGTTCCCATGCTTTTTAGTGCATATTTGGGTCATTTATTGTCTTTAGTTCTTTGTTTTGCATATTCTTTGAGGTTTTGTGCCCTTGGTAGGAAAGGAGTGCAAACCTTTGCATTTTCATGGCAAAATGAGGCTAAATTGATTGAATTCAATGACCAAGCATCAAGGAGAGATAAGATTAGAAGGCCTTTGTACATATTATAGTAGATGGGCAATGATGAGAAAAGATCCTTGCATCCCCGGAGAAATCCTCAAGGATTTTATGAAGAAAAAGGAAGAAAAGAAGAAGGAACAAGACTGCCTGACAATCCGTGCGGATTGTCAAGAAGACGCCCGTCTTCACCCCATAATCCGTGTGTCTTCACCCCCAAGACGCCCGGGCAAAAGCTCCAGAAGATGCCCGTCTTCACCACCTGGACGCCCGGGCAGAGACCGCCAAATTCGCCAGTCCCGTGCTAAAGATGCCCGGATTCCCAGACAGTCCCCATTTCGTCTTCTTCAAGCTTCAAGGAAGGATGCACATCTTTTTCTAGAGACCGGAGTCTCCCTAGAGACCGGAGTCTTCCAAAAGAGACCGGCATTTCCTCAACAAGGGACTTAATCATCATTTAAGCCCTTAGTTAACCCTAATTCATACACCTAATCTCCACTATAAATACCCCATTAGTCTAATTAGAAGAGCATGTTATTCTTAGCAATCTTTAGTGTAGTTAATATCAATCAAATCTCTCTCTAATCTTGTAATCAACATTTAATCAAGTTTTAATACAAGTTTTATTTCCTTAATCTCTCTCTTGTTCATCCTTTATTTTGGGTAATTGAAGATTATTTGGGTTATTATTGGGAGATTGACAACCTCTCAATCAAGCATCAAGTACTTCTTTTATTCTTTGCTTTATTATTGGAATCATTAGTAGGTATAATTCTCTTAATCCCTCTTTAATTATTGTTAATCACTTTCATTTATTCATCATGTTTCACTTTGTTGGTATGATTGACAACCTTGCTAGCATGTTCAACATGATAATGAGTGAGTAGTTTCCTTAGCTAGGGTTAATGGGTGATTAGGGGAAACCAACATGGGGGATGATTCATGCTTAAATTAATATGCTTTCATAGTTTATTTGCTTGCTTGTTGTGATCTCAACTTATGCACATGTTATGTTTGATGAAATGTGAGCCTATGAATCCTTGCATTTTTTACCCATCACCTATGTTTTCAATGAGACTTGTAAGACATAAACGAACTCGAGTCTCATTAGACCATGCATATTGTTGAGTAGGGAAGATTAAGTCGACTTGTAGGTGTTGTACAATCTAATCGATTCGGCTCCGGGACCCAAACTTTCCTAGGATTGTAAGATATAAACCAACTCGATCCATCACAACAATAATTGCTTGCTTATAACTTGAGAATATGTTTGTATGATCAATTCCCATGAATCCCCTATGACCCCATGACACCCTAGTACCTTTTAGAAATTGTTTACATCCCTTTTAATTCATCTTGCTTGTTTACTTTCATTGCTATTTAGTTTAGTGATCTTCTACTTCAAACCCCAATTGTGACACCCTTATGACACCATTAGTTGCAATAGAAATCTCATCTCAATTCCCGTCTCTTGGGATCCGACCTTTACTTGCCTCTTTACTAATTGTAGAGTCGTTTGTGAAGTTATAAATTGTGTTTTTGTCTAGGTGCTCCTAACGACAAGTAACCGAAAAATATAGTATCCGACCAAAAATGGCGCCGTTGCCGGGGACGGTGTTAACTTGATTTAGATTTTCTTACATTGTTATTAGTTGTGTCTTTCTTTGCCTTGGGGAAGTAAAACTCCTCAAGGTTTGTTCTAATTGTTTTCGAGTTGTTTGATATTTTGCATGTCTAGAAGGTCACAAGGTGACTTGTTACCCTTTGATCGCGAAATTGAAAGAACTTTGACAACCAATAGGAGACTTGCTAGGAGAACTTTGAGACGTATTGGTGAGGTTGTAGATATTCAACCAAATACTATTGAGTTCATCAACCCTTTTGCAAGAGAAGGTGAGGAGAACCCAACACAAAATCCAACACAAAATCAACCCACAATGCCTTTGTTTTCATCACATTCCATACCCACCGAGGAGAACCTACCCAATGGTACTCCCACACCACAACATCTAACCGGAAATTTTATTGCCAAATCCGCATTTATCCAATTATTCGAAAGAAGCCAATTTGGGGGGATGCCTAGTGAAGACCCTCATTCTCATATGGAGACTTTTTGTGATTATTGTGATGCGATTTCTCAAACCGGTGTAATTCAAGACCAAATTCGATGGGTCTTATTTCCTTTTTCTCTAATTGGCACCGCAAAACAATGGTTGAAAGGCCTTGATAAGGCTACTCTCGGAATTGATTCTTGGAAAAAGTTGGCTCTAGCTTTCTACAAAAAGTTCTATCCACCGGAAAAGACTAACATGCTAAGAGCTCAAATCACGGGCTTTAAGCAAAGGGATGAAGAATCTTTGTATGAAGTTTGGGAGCGATTCAAGGGAATTTGTCGCTCATGTCCTCACCATGGACTTAGCGAGTGGTTCTTGGTACAACAATTTTGGAACGGTCTTTATGAAGATTCAAGGAACATTCTCAACATGGGATCAAATGGAATGTTCACCGAAGTTGATGACAATCAAACTTGGAACAAAATTGAGGAAATGGCGGTCCATAACTCACATTATAGTAGACGTCGCAATGCTACTAGAGGAGGGAAGCATGAAGTGGACTCCATTACTCAATTGGGTGCTCAACTTAGTGCTCACATTGATACCATCAATTTGAAGTTTGAAAAAGCTATGGCTAGACTTGAAGAAGCCTCAAAATCACCAAAGCATCATGTTAATGCCATGACGGCATCTTCATCAATCCCAAGTGGGATATGTGAGAATTGTGGAACTTTGGGACATGACCAAGGTGAATGTAGGGGAACAAATGAACAAGTGAATGCTTTCCAAGCATACAAGAGTGGTACCCCTTATTCAAACTATTAGAATGAAAACACCAAATTCCATCCAAATCTCTCATACAAAAGCCAAAATGTTCAAAACCCTCAACCAACATACACCCCACCTCCCATGAGAAACCAAAATCAAAGACCCTTTTACAACCAAAACCAAGGTTACCAAAATCAAACTCCATACAATCAACAAAATGACCAAGGTTTTGATGTTAAAAAAGCGGTCCTCCAAATGCAAAAGAATCAACAAGAGTTCTTCACTCAAATGCAAAAGGATAGTCAAGCAAAGGAAATCACCATCAACAACATCCTAGCTCACACCAAAATGTTGGAAACCCAATTGACTCAACTAGCATCTTCAAGCTCACAAAGACAAAAGGGGCAATTACCACCTCAAAGTAATCCCCCAAGACATAAAACGGTTAGTGCCATTCACTTGAGGAGTGGTACAAGGTATGAAGCACCGAAGAAGCAAGTTGGGGATGAAGTTGTGGAAGCTAGTGACAAAGAAGAAATTGTGCAAAACTCCAAGGATGGAGAACCATCAAAAGAAGAAATTTCAAAGAAAAATGAAGACAAGGTCAAGGAGAAGGATCCCATTGTGATTAGACTTCCTTTTCCAAGTCGTCAAGCCAAGCCCAAATTTGATGACCAACTTGGAAAATTTATGGAAATTGTGAAGAATTTGGAAGTCTCAATTCCTTTCACGGAATTAATCAATCACGTGCCGGCCTATGCAAAATACATGAAAGACATCTTCACAAAGAAGAAGTCAATCTGGAAGCTTGAGACTATCGCCTTCACTAAAGTGAGTAGCGCAATACTTCAAGGGAGTTCACCTCCAAAACTCAAAGATCCGGGAAGCTTCTTAATACCGTGTACCATTGGCGACACCACGATCAACAAAGCCTTATGTGATCTAGGGGCTAGTGTGAGTGTTATGCCGTACTTGGTGAGTAAAAGGTTAGGGATGGGAGAGCTTAAATGCACCAATATCACACTCTAAATAGCTGATAGATCGACGAAGACACCATTAGGGATATGGGAAGATGTTCCCATAAGAATTGGGAAATTTTTCATCCCGGTGGACTTTGTCATTGTTGACATGGAAGAAGACTCCAACATTCCAATCATTCTAGGAAGACCTTTCTTACACACCGCGAGTGCGGTGATTGATGTGAAGCATGGAGAGCTCACTCTAGAAGTGGGAGATGAGAGCATAACTTTCAATCTTGACAAGACCATGAGGGCTCCCCGTTTGCATGAACCATGTTTTATGGTTGATCATTATAGCCGGAAGGATGATAGGAAGAAGTCGGAATTCCAATGGAAGAAAATTGAAGATGCTCCATTCAAAGAGCAAGTGAATTGTATCAAAGAGAGCTTGAAAAGCTCACCAAAGTCATGCAATGAAGAGGATGGCCTCATTGGCCAAGACAAGAAAGTGGGAGAGTTGTCTCTATCAACTCCAGAGATATTTAGTGATCAAGTAGATGAAGTTTGTGGTCTTTGGGACGATGAGTTTGAAGGGATTTTGAATCCCTATATTGGTAATGCTATCGATCAAGACCGACAACAAGGGCAAAGGTCTATTGAAGATCTTTATCATGATAATGAACAAGCTTTCTATTACTTCTTCAAGGTGTTGAGCAACATCAACAACACCTTGGACATGCCCCCATGACATCTCACTAAGGATGAGAGTTTGGCGGAGTCCTCCCTAAACCACCATTTGTAAATATTTCTAACCCCCTAACTCGCATTTTAATTCTTACATTGCATTTTTGTCATTTTTGGATTTTTATGCTTTGATCAAGATAATTATCAATTTTTGAGAGAAGTGAGGGAGGGACTAATGATTTAATTGATGTGTAGTGCTTTAGCTTAGTGTGGGGATAGCAATTGCCTAGGCTATTCATGCCTTAGTAGTGCCCCTACAATGAAGAACACAGGATTTGAAGAATGAAAAATGACAAGGGATATGCAAGTACACGGATGGAACTGAATTCGGGTAAAACAGGGAGAATTCGAGCGTCTTCATGGGAATCCGCCCGTCTTCAGGCAATCCGGGCATCTTTGTCAGAAGCCGCCCGTCCATCTGAGCTGAGAATTTGAAATTTTGGGACTGTTGAAGAATCCGAGCGTCCTGGTAAAGAAGACGCTCGTCTTCAGAAATCCGCCCGTCTTGGAAGGAAAGACGCCCGTCTTTTTGCCTGTGAAAAACAAGTAATCTCACTGTCTGAGAATTCGCCCGTCTTCAGCAGAAGACGCCCGTCCCGCAGTCGATAAATCCGAGCGTCTTTGCTGAAAGACGCCCGTCTTTAGGCGAGAAATCCTGAACCAAAAGAGGCAGAATCCGAGCGTCCCGAAGGAAAGACGCCCGTCTTCCCCCTGCAATTCAAAAATTTTCGGGTATTTTAAATACCCCATCCCACATTCATTTCTTCATTCCTTCATTCAAAACACTACCCATAAACCCTAAAACTCAAAACTCTCATCCTCTCCATCACCAAAATAAGATTTCCTCAACCACATTCAACAAAATCAAATCAAAACTTCCTTCTAACAACAATTAATCACTCCTCTTCCAACAAAAATCAAACCAAGCACCAAAATCTTCAACCTTTGAGTCGATTTTTGAAATTATAAAGGCAAAGCCTTTCACCTTAAAATCGATTTGGGTATACTTGGAAATTGAAGATTTTCACTCTTTTCTTGGTTAAATCATCAATGGCAAGGACAAAAGGAGAAACAAAGGCACCTAAGGCAAAGGCACTCTCAACAAGACAAAAGAGTCTTCAAGCAAAGAAAGCCTCATTGGCTATGGTGGTAGCTAGTTCAAACTTGGAAGTGCAACAACAACAACCTCCCTTGGAAGCAACAACATCAACAACTCCGGAAATTGCTCAACTATCAAACTATCCGGAGGCAATTTTCATTTCTAACTCCCATAGGGATACATTTGCCAAGTATGCTAGAAAATCCTTTCTATCCACCAAATTCATATGTGAAGATGCCTTGAACAAGTTGGGTGTCCTTGAATAAACTAAAGCCTTCTTTGAAGCCATGGGGTTGGGAAAATTGTTTGTTACAAGAGAATTAACATACCCCTCCCTTACCTTAGAATTCTTGAGTTCTTTGAAAGTTACTAAGGTAGAGACTAGAGAAAACATCGAGTTCCGCCTTGCTAATGTGAGTAGGCGCATCACCTTTGATGAATTGGGTAAAGCATTGGGTCTTAGTGATTCACCTAGTTATTTCAAGAATCCCGGAAAGTATGACCCCGCTCCTCTTTGGGAGGTGATTTCCGGGAGGAAATTTGAGAACTATCATGCTAGTCGCGCTCTATTAGTCCACCATCCGGGCATTATAGTGTGGCACAAGGTCATCGGGAATACCATCATTGCAAGAAAAGACACTAACCACTTTACCAAGCTCGATTGTGTTCTTGTTGAGTCGGCCTTAAATATTGGAAGGGAATTCACCAAGCCTTACAATTCTCTAAGGCTTTTGGTGGAAAGATGGCTAAATGTTGATTGTGGAAAGCAAGGCACCGCCGTTATTATAAATGGAGGTCTAGTCACTCTTTTGGCTAAGTACTTTGATCCGAATTTCAACAAGGATAGCAAGTATGTGGCGAAAAAGGGGGGTCATCTCATTGACATGGATGCCATGATTAACAATTACAAGTGGGTCACTCATAACCCTCTTGACACCAAGTATGGGTGGCTCACCAATGAGGCTAGATCTTTCACTTTGCCTTCCAAGATATGCCGTTTGAGTGTCCATCGGACCAACTATCTTCTTCCCCTCTCAAAAGAAGCCGAATACATCATCCGTCAACAAAGGGCTGAAATTGAAATGCCCTCCTCTTCCATTGTCACACCACCCTATCCATTCAAGTATCAAGAGTTCAAACCCGAAGGTGTTAAAGCAAGCAATGACTACATGACTCTACTTATGCAAGAGATGCACAAGCAAGCTTTTAAGGATCGGGAAGATGCTTACTTAGCCCAATATCCACCCCTCCTTCATTTAGCTAGGCAAGGACTACTTGATCCTTCATGTCCTTTGCCTAGTTGGGCGGATAGGGAAGTCTTCTTTCCGAGTGCATCTAGGGGTGAGATTCCGGGTGACGATGAGGTTGTCGGTGATGAGGTCGTTGATGATAGCATTGATGAAGAGGATAATGAAGAAGAAGAAGAGGATGATGAAGAAAGTGAGCAAGAAAGTGAAGAGAGAAGTGGTGATGAGTCCACTTCTATTGAGGAAGATGATGATAATGATGATATGGTGGAAGACTAGCAAGCCTTGGAGGCTCCTACCCTCTTGAGGTTTGTCTACTTCTTTCTTTTTTTTATTTACTTTATCTTGATCATAGTTGGAGAGTCCTAGCAACATAGAGGACTAACACCTCAGCCCCATTGAGGTGTTCTTATTTCATTGTTCCCACTTTTGAAAATCCAAAATGACAATTTAGTTTCATGCATTGCATCTTGTGTGCATGAACTACCCCAACTTTAGGACATTAGAAATAATGTCTAACTCGGTTTGGGGAAGTACATGCATACGCAACGGGAGGTAATCTGAATTACGCTCTCCGTCATAAACAAAAACCCATGCATCATTTAGTGTAGATTAGTATAGCTTGCATTTAGAGTAGAATTCATGCATCATGCTTGCATGATTTCCCATCATTTTGGCCATTGAGGACAATGCCCATATTAGTATGGGGATGGGAAATTCTAACTTAACTTTTATTCAAAAATCCAAAAAAATCAAATTTTTTTTTGAAAAACCATAAAAATTTGAAAAATTTGAAAAACCAAAAACAACTTCATTTCCTTTGTAGTGTAGTCATGTAAATATTGTTGTATATATTGTGTTTGTTTTATCCTTGTTCACATTGATCGACTACGCCACATCCGAGACATGAGGATATTGAAGACCGCATGGTATGATCTTTCCAATCTCCTTTTTCGTCTTTATGTTAATGACTATGTGGCTTTATTTTGATTGATGCGGTATAACAATGTGAACTTAGGACTTGCATTTAGTTTATATGTCATATTAGTTGGTAGAATCATTTGCATTAGGATGTTTATATGGTAGTTGCATCATGGCATATAGTTGCATGTTAGAAAATTTTGCGAAACCGTCTACTTGGGAAGTTTGACAAGTGTATATAAGCCCTAGTAGATGCTTTTTCTTCTTAAGACTTTGCTTGTTAGAATACTTGTAAAACACCCTAGGATGTGTCATGCTAGTATCCTTTGACCCATGGATTAAGGCCTAGTCAAGAGTACCTTGTGGTGTGATAACTCCTTGGCTACCGTTTATTCCAAGGTGACCCTTGAAACCATGCATGCATCCATCATCCATGTTCTACCACATTTTTGTCATCAAAGGGAATGGGCACAAAAAGAACTCAATTTGAGTTCAATGAAATGAAAAATGAAAGAAAGTTTGCAAAATGCATCAAATGAAAAGAGGAGCAAAAATAGAACTCCTAAAGCTTCAAATATAAGCCACCCTCACTACATATGGGGTGACTTTGAAAATGTTCAAAAGAAATGCAAAGAAAAGTTGAAAGTTGTCAAGTATTGAAATGGCAAAAATAAAAAAGAAATGGCAAGGAAGTGTTCTCAAATGTCAAATGCCACAAGAAATTGGGGGGAAAAACAACAACAAAAGCAAACTCCCAAAATGAAACTCAAATATCTAATCGATCCCTTTATCCATCGTATCCATTTTTGTGCATGGTAGAGAGGGGACGACCCTTCTTCTTGTCTGGGCAAGAGGGGGAATTCCGCGATCCTCCAGTGTTTCTAACACCATAGGGAGTCTACTCTTGACAAAAGCATTTAACGATTGAGGACAAAGGTACCCTATCTTGACACAACTTGGAGGTGATTTATTGGTATCCTTCTAGGCTTAGTAGTTTGAAAAAATTGCATCTATGAAGGAGTGTGTTCCCTTGAATTGCTTTCCTTGTAGATAATTTCCGCCACTTAGATGAGGAAAGTGGCTATTCTTTTGTAGATGCATCCATTATTTGATTTTGTGTGCTTAATGTTTGGATGTGTCGCCATTTTGGCAAGACCCACCTTGCCTTGCAAGAAGGCATCCTACCTCATGGTTGTCTTGTTGTGAGTTGAAGGGGCGGAGTGAGACCCGCTAATTGTCTCATATCGGCTATGTTATTAGGTTAGTTTAAGTAATGGTCCTAGTCTTTGTCACCTCTTTACTCAGGACGAGCAAAGGTTCGGTTTGGTGATATTTGATGTGACCATAATTAGAGCATATTTAGTCTCCGAATTAGCCTTGTTCCCATGCTTTTTAGTGCATATTTGGGTCATTTATTGTCTTTAGTTCTTTGTTTTGCATATTCTTTGAGGTTTTGTGCCCTTGGTAGGAAAGGAGTGCAAACCTTTGCATTTTCATGGCAAAATGAGGCTAAATTGATTGAATTCAATGACCAAGCATCAAGGAGAGACAAGATTAGCAGGCCTTTGTACATATTATAGTAGATGGGCAATGATGAGAAAAGATCCTTGCATCCCCGAGGAAATCCTAAAGGATTTTATGAAGAAAAGGGAAGAAAAGAAGAAGGAACAAGACTGCCTGACAATCCGTGCGGATTGTCTAGAAGACGCCCGTCTTCACCCCACAATCCGTGCGTCTTTACCCCCAAGACGCCCGGGCAAAAGCTCCAGAAGACGCCCGTCTTCACCACCTGGACGCCCGGGCAGAGACCGCCAAATCCGCCCGTCCCGTGCTAAAGACGCCCGGATTCCCAGACAGTCCCATTTCGTCTTCTTCAAGCTTCAAGGAAGGATGCACGTCTTTTTCTAGAGACCGGAGTCTCCCTAGAGACCGGAGTCTTCCAAAAGAGACCGGCGTTTCCTCAACAAGGGACTTAATCGTCATTTAAGCCCTTAGTTAACCCTAATTCATACACCTAATCCCCACTATAAATACCCCATTAGTCTAATTAGAAGAGCATGTTCTTCTTAGCAATCTTTAGTGTAGTTAATATCAATCAAATCTCTCTTTAATCTTGTAATCAACATTTAATCAAGTTTTAATACACGTTTTATTTCCTTAATCTCTCTCTTGTTCATCCTTTATTTTGGGTAATTGAAGATTATTTGGATTATTATTGGGAGATTGACAACCTCTCAATCAAGCATCAAGTACTTCTTTTATTCTTTGCTTTATTATTGGAATCATTAGTAGGTATAATTCTCTTAATCCCTCTTTAATTATTTTTAATCACTTTCATTTATTCATCATGTTTCACTGTGTTGGTATGATTGACAACCTTGCTAGCATGTTCAACATGATAATGAGTGAGTAGTTTCCTTAGCTAGGGTAAATGGGTGATTAGGGGAAACCAACATGGGGGATGATTCATGCTTAAATTAATATGCTTTCATAGTTTATTTGCTTGCTTGTTGTGATCTCAACTTATGCACATGTTATGTTTGATGAAATGTGAGCCTATGAATCCTTGCATTTTTTTTACCCATCACCTATCTTTTCAATGAGACTTGTAAGACATAAACCAACTCGAGTCTTATTAGACCATGCATATTGTTGAGTAGGGAATATTAAGTCGACTTGTAGGTGTTGTACAATCTAATCGATTCGGCTCCGGGACCCAAACTTTCCTAGGATTGTAAGATATAAACCAACTCGATCCATCACAACAATAATTGCTTGCTTATAACTTGAGAATATGTTTGTATGATCAATTCCCATGAATCCCCTATGACCCCGGCCATGACACCCTAGTGCCTTTTATCAATTGTTTACATCCCTTTTAATTCATCTTGCTTGTTTACTTTCATTACTATTTAGTTTAGTGATCTTCTACTTCAAACCCCAATTGTGACACCCTTAAGACACCACTAGTTGCAATAGAAATCTCATCTCAATGCCCGTCCCTTGGGATCCGACCTTTAATTGCCTCTTTATTAATTGTAGAGTCGTTTGTGAAGTTATAAATTTTGTTTTGGTCTAGGTGCTCCTAACGACAAGTAACCGAAAAATATAGTATCCGACCAGTTGTAATGATGATTTCAAAATCGGTTTTCACAAGCCATTTCAAAATACCATTTTAAGTCGTCGTAATGGTCATTTTAAACCTCAGTCCCTCGCCGACCGTTGCATTCTCAAAGCGCCCTTTTACGCCGTCATAATGACGAATTCTACCCTCGAATTTTCATAATTCGAAATCAGTTTTCAAACCGTCGTAATGACGATTTCAACCCGTGCAACTTTCCAAATTTCAAATCTCGTTTTCGAAATCAAATTTGGCTTTTCTAAGCCGTTGTATTGACGATTTCAATTCTCACACTTTTCGATTTGCCTACTGTCTTTCAAGGGTTAAAAAGGTTTTCTAACCCGACGTAATGACGAATTCAATCCTCATAATTTCCAATTTCAACTTTAAAAACAAACTTAACCGTTTTCAAATTTCAAACCAATTTCAAATATTTTAAAACAACTTTAACCGTTTTCAAAATTCAAATTCAAAATCAAATCTTTGAAAACGAATTTAACCGTTTTCAAAATTATAAATTCAAAATCAATCATTTGAAAACAACTGTAACCGTTTTCAAATTTCAAATTCAAAATCAATTCTGTGAAAACAAATTTAACCGTTTTCAAATTTTAAATTCAAAATCAATTCTTTGAAATCAAATTTAACCGTTATCAAATTTCAATTCAAAATCAAATCTTTGAAAACCAACTTAACCGTTTTCAAATTTCAAATCCAATTTCAAATCATTTGAATACAAATTTAACCGTTTTCAAATTTCAGTTCAAAATCAAATCATTTGAAAACAAATTTAACCGTTTTCGAATTTTCAACCAAATTTTAAATCCTTTGAAAACAAATTTAACCGTTTTCATGGCCATTGTGATGACGATTCCAAATACGATTTTCAAATCCGTGATTCGGAATTTCAAAACTTTCTTCGGGAACAAAATATTGTTTTCAGAGCCGCCGCAATCTCAACTTTAACCGTCTTTTGAAAACAAACCTAAGACAACCCTTTCAACTGGCCGACCTTTTGAAGATCCCTACTCTTCAGAAGCCGTCCATAAAACGACAAATGAATCTTTTTGAAAATTTCTATTTTGAAAATTTATGTCCACCTTTCTGATTCAGCCTCGAGTAGATTACAGTCCAGTCGATTTCAAGTCAAGTTGTCTGTATAACGTCGAGTCTCCGCCTAAGTTAGTACTCACCTTCTGGTCTAGTTCGTGTCGCCTAATCGTCGAGACATCTCCAATGGCATTAGCCGAGTCAAAACCTCTTGGGTTTTAAACCCGCATTTCCCCTACATTACGGGTCAAAGGTCAAGTTTGTGTACATGTCTTTTCCAGCGGCGTCACGCCATCGACAAACTTCCAAATCTCATCAGAAGTCGTCTGTCTAGGCATCACTATGCCAAAATCGACACTCGAGTCTATGTTCAATGTCATGCACCAAGAGTTCAAACAGAAGAGGTCATTCAAGATCTTTAATGAACTCATAACCTAGTCACATTGTCGCGTCTCCACCACAAAACTGCCTTTTATACATATGTGTCATACTTGCCTTTGTTTGTGCAATCCCTTGCCAAGACAAGTTATAACGCCTATCGTTATGTCAATAGGAATCCCTTAGGTGCCACCAATCGCCAACCAGAAACTCAAGAAGCTGATCAACCTTCATCTGCCATGACTTCTGCCGAAACCAACAACATGGTCCTGCGACTCCTAGCTACCGTGGAAAACTTGAGCACTCGTCTCTCCCAAGTTGAGGATAAAATGATAACCATGAATTTTCCCTCTTTTGATATTGAGCAAAGGGTTAAGCTCCTTGAAAGCCGGCTACTTGCCAACGATAAAACCAACCCTAGCTGACTACCAAAACCACTGAAGCAAATCCCCTGGGAACTCCACCAAACAAAACCAGACGACCTCATAGGTCCTTCCCTGATTTGGGTATGCCTTATGCTATAGCCTTGGAAAGGCTGATTTCCAAAGGAAAGCTCAAACCGATTGGTCCAACGCCATACCCACTACCAAACTAGCGAGGGCGTAGATGGGACGAAAAATTGTTTTGTCAATATCACCAAGGTCGCGGACATGACACTGAGATGTGTCTCCCCTTAAAAGGCGTCATCCTTGATATGATCGAAAAGGGAAAATTACCATTACCTCCCTTAACAAACAACAAAAACAGCCCTCCACAAAACCCAGTTGGACACAGTCAGGAATCTTCCCTAGACTGCTCTCACCTCATCTCTCCTGACGATGAGAAAATTCATGAAATTGATGAGGATGGCATACAAAGCGCTATAATGATGCTCTCCGTCTCCATCAACAATATATTCACAAACCTTCAAGTGGCTTTCGATGATTTGAACACTCGGGTAGCTAATTTGGAGAAGAGGTTTGGTAGTACCGTAAATGAACCTGACCACCAAGGAGAAAACCAACCCTCCGTTCGCCAAGCAACAACTGTTGAAAATGAGGAGTCATCTGATGGTTCTCACATCCATGAACCCACCAACAAAGAACATGAAATTGTCTCACCAAAATACCCTTCAAAATACCAAGCAACATCCCAAAAACTTCACATTGACAACGACCAAATCCTGCTTCCGCGCAGGATTGACAAAAAAAAAACAAAAAAAAACAAAACTCACAAAAACATCCCAAAAAACACCAATGTTGGAATCGTGGGAAAACATCAAAAGGTATTCACAGATCAGGGAATAACATATGGCGCCGCTCTGGAGATACTTGTTTCAGAAGGAATGCTCAAACCCATTGGTCCGACTCCGGACAAACCCGAACACAAAAGAGCCCGATCTTGGGATGGTAATGCCTATTGCCAATAGAATTTAGGTAAGGGCCATGACACCGAAGCCTGCTTCAAACTCAAGCATGCCGTTCAAGATGTCATTGAAGCTGGCAAAATCATAGTCACACCTCTTAGTCAAGACAATCCTCCTGGATGTCTTAAATCAAACAGCAATGTTGAACGTTCACAAAGGACATTCACCAACCTCAACACAACCTATGCCACAGCTCTTCAATATCTTGTGACTGAAGGGAAGGTACAACTAATCAGGCCCACTCCAGACCCGTCTGAATGCAGGAAAACCCGTTTTTGGGACGACAATGCCTATTGCCAATATCATCGAGGAAAAGGTCATGATACTGAAACATGCTTCAAACTGAAACATGCTATTCAAGATATGATCGGCAACCATGAACCGATAGCTTCATCCCTATGCCATCCAAGTGATGAAGACAACCCTAATGAACATCCCTTTATGCAAGGAGATGAAAGCCTCATCGACTATTGTCCTCATATCAGTCCCAACAACGAGAGTGTAGTGCTTAAGTAGGTCAATGCTCAAGACCAGACATTCAAGCCGTTGGATGCTGCGAAAGAGACCTTCGAGGAGGAACATGATGATTAGGCGTTCGAGTCTTAGGCTTTCTCATGTCTATCCTAGCGTCCGTCCTTTTGTTCCTAAATGACAACTGGGGGCTGTCCCCATGAGTCACATGTATTCATCGAGTCTTTGCTAACCTCTTATTTATCTAAATAAAAGCATAATTTTCAACTATCATATATTCTCCCCTTTACCATTTCCCGTTGACAACGAGAATTGATTTGAGAATTTATTTAAAACAAACAATATGTTCCAATTCAATGTGAGTACACTCGAGTGACGTTCCGTACCGAGTAAGCAGAGGACTCGAAACTCCGTGTCCATTCTCTTTACCTATTCCATGTCTGGCAACAGAAACCTTTCATTAGCACCCAATATAGAATGAGCTTGTATCAAAGGGATCCTACGACGAACCTAGATAACAAACAAGAACATCTCCTTGTTCATGATCAATGACGGAAGACAAGCCCATTCCCCACAAAAAACATCCCATCACCAAGTATCAACCTCTCACCAACATGTACATTCCCGTCTGCACCTTTACCTGCCTCGAACGAAGGGCGACAAAGAACCAATAAATCGAAAACCAAACTCAAAGCGAAAGGCCAAAATCAAAGGCCCAAGCCAATAGCCATTCACCCGAAGCCAAAACGAAAGGCCAAAATCAAAGGCCCAAGCCAATATCCATTCACTCAAAGCCAAAGTGAAAGGCCAAAGCAAAAACCATAGCCAAAAGCTACTCAGGCAAAGGCCAAGACCCAAGCCAAAATCAAAACAAAACAAGATTGAAACCTTTTTCTAAAAAAGGCCAAAATCAAAAGAAAGAAGCCATCACACAAAATCCTGGACAAGTGAGTCCAAAACACCAAATCCAGGACCAACAAGTCCAAAGCCCAGGACCAACAAGTCCAACACACCAAATCACGGACCAGCAAGTCCAAAACACCAAAACCTCAACCAAAACTGCTTCACCCCTAAGTCCTTCTAGAGACTGTTACAGTGAGACCTATCTAGGATCCTCGGAATTCCTCTCAAGATCATAACCAACATCGCTTAACCCTTAAGTCCTTCTAGAGAGTGCTATAGGGAGAACTATCCAGGCTTCTGAGGATTCCCCTCAAGCTCGTAATATCACACCTTAACCTTTAAGGTCCAGACATGGGAATCTGATCCCACATTATTTACCAACCATTTCGTGCTCAGGCCACATCAAGCCGGAGACCCCATTTCGCACCACAATACGAACCGTAATCCATCGGCCTAAACACCACAAATACAAGCTCCAAATATTTATCTGACAAACAAACCTATTATTACCGGTCCCCATATTCCATAATGTCAAAGCCAATTTCACCCTAACCCAGATACGGAGTCTTCAAAAAAACATTGCTCCCTGGAACGAGACACGCACATTTCATTCCTAGAGACCACTTTTTAGTGTGCTCACGTAACAAGAAACCTTTTCACAAATTATGCCTCTTCGATTCATGATCAAGAGGGATTTCTCTCCAATCAACTTTCGAGTCACCAAACGGAATTCACCGTCGTGACCCTCAACTTCAAATATTTATCTGTAAAAAAAACCTATTATTACCAAGCTCCACATTCCATAATGTCGAAGCCATTTTCTCCATGACCCAGATACGGAGTCCTCGAATGCTTTGCTACTGAGAACAGGACATAACTAATCTACCCTTCGGGTCCACTTTTTAGTGTGCTCACATGATAAGGAACATTTTCACAAATTACACCTCTTCTATTCATGATCAAGGAGGAATTATATCAAATCAATTTCTCGAGTCACCATACGGAATTTACCGTCGTGGCCCTCACACTTTTAGGTCCTAACACCTCGCTTAGGCACACATTCAGAACTACGATCTGGTTTGATTTCACTTCACGTGAATACGTAGGCAGTCCTTCAAGGACACAACCATGCCCCTTGAAATCACTTAAAGGTCCTAACATCTCGCTTAGGCACACACACATTCTGAACTACGATCTGGTTTGATTTCACTTCACGGAATACGTAGGCAGTCCTTCAAGGACACAACCATACACCTCAAAATCAATTATCAACACACATGCAGAACTACGATCTGCTTTGATTTTGCAAACACGTGAATACGTTGGCAGTCCTATTACAAGGGCATAACCACTCCCCCCACACACATTCAATTTTCATGCCTTCAATTTGTAACCCATTGCACACACACTCAGAACTACCATCTGGTTTGATTTCGCAAACACGCGAATACGTAGGCAGTCCCCCAACAAGGACACAACCGCACATCCCTTTCAAAACAATTCCAATTTTTAACCCAAAAAAAAACTAGCTCAGAACTACAATCTGGTTTGATTTCGCACACACGCGAATATGTAGGCAGTCCTATTACAAGGACACAACCGCACACCCCTTTCAATCACAACCATCAACATCAATCCTCAAAAGCAGCCTGCCCAGCAGCAAAAATTAATCTTATACCTCTTTACTGGGGGCTTCTTCCTTAAGACGTCGCCCATCCCTTGTTTTGTCAAAATCCAACCTTCTCACTCTGGGGGCTTCTCTTTCGAGACGCCACCCGTCCTTTATCCTCAAACAACTTTTTGAGTCTCAACTACAATCCAAAATAAAACCGCCCATAGGCTGGTGCTCGGTTCGGATGATGACAAGGTCTTGGTTCCGCTCTCTGAATAGTCATACCTCGAGAGGGGATCTCAAACAAGCAAACAAGGGCAAATATATATGGAGAAGATAATCAATTCATGTTCCCTAGCCGAGCGGACCTTCTACCTCAGCGATTTGATACGCGTTGTCACCCCTTCTTGGCAAGGAGTTGCACTTACATAAACAAAGTCTGTCAGAGTCACCCTTGCGTCTTGTCGACACTGAATTTGCATCACGTTCACGATATCCTGTATGTCAGTCTGTCAGTATACGTCTGTGTGAGTCAGTATCCCAACGGTCACGTGTCTCTAATCTATCAAGTCACGGATCCACTAGCATCAAGACTCAACTTTAAGCTTCACAACATTCAAAACTTCTATCTCCCTTCGCGTGAGACATTACATGCTAGTTGCTTATATGCTAACTGCTCACATGCTTATGTGCTTACGTGCTTATATGCTTACAAGCTAGTTGCTTTTATGCTAATTGCGCACATGCTTATGTGCTTACGTGCTTATATGCTTGCATTCAACGTGCTTGTCTATGGGACTGCGGATTTGTGTGGTCACTAACCATACAGGTAATCTTGAAAAGACAAATACACTCCAGCTAAGTATTGGGTTCTTCCCAAGAAACAGTGACCCGTCAAGTCCAACGGCTTCAACTGCATCAATTACATGGAATACGCTGCCTTTCAGCGAGCAACAACTCATATCCCCGGCGAGTCCTGAGAAGTTTCTAACTCCCCAGCGAGTGCCGATTTTCAAATGAAAGTCCCCCATGTCTTTCAAAGATCCTCACAACATCATTCATGATCCTGACGTAGCGCTCTCCCTAAATGGTTTTTCAGAGAGCCTTACTTACATGATTCATCCCCACAGAGCTCGTTTAGGGCACCCATCAAGTTGGAGTTCCTTGCTCCCTAGCCGAACCTATCAATGTAAACCTGGTTGGAAGTCATTAGCAGACAATATCTTGAAATAAGCCGGATGTTTTAGGCTCTTTCCCAGAGTCGATCTTTCGACCATCGATGGCTGGCGAGCCTAAAAACGCACCTTCAACATGGCTGGCGAGCCTCAAAACGCACCTTCAATATGGCTGTCGAGCCTTTGCACGTAACCAATAAAAGGACATATCACGAAGATGCCTCAGGTATGACTCCTTCCTATGGCTGGCGAGCCTTAACACGCAACACCTTCAACATGGGTAGCGAGCCTTTGCGCGCAAGCAATTCAAGAACATATCCCGAAGATGCCTCAGGTATGACTCCTTCCTATGGCTGGCGAACCTCAAAACGCACCACCTTCAACACCGGTTGGCGAGCCTCTGCGCGCAAAAGATTCAAGGACGTATCCCGAAGATGCCTCAGGTATGACTCCTTCTTATGGCCGGCGAGCCTTTATATGTAGTCTAATGGACTTTAAACGAGCCGAATCGAAAGTTGACAGACTCTAAATTGTTCCCGACGGCAGGTCCTTGACTCGAATCCCCGAGTCGCCTTGACGTCGCCCTTCCCGACGGCAGGTCCTTGGCTTAAACCCTTTTAAGTCGCCTCAACGTCACAATGGTCTTCAGGTTGTAATCTTCGATTGACCTGGAGGCCATACTTTAACTTTTGCCCTGTCCAAGCCTCACTCAAAGTAGGGGCTCTGTAGATACCCAGTATCTGCACCTTCCAAAAACCCCCCGATGATGATCAGACTGTAACGTGTTTTTGATATGCGTGCGTGGATTGGCTATACATGAGACGGTTTAATGCACTACTCAGATATGAAAAATGATTTCAGAAGTTTTCTAACTTCCTTTGCATTAAAATAACACTATTTAGAGTTAAAACCGTCTTCGGACCAAAAAACCGACTCAGAAACCCGCAACTCGTGTCAACCTGAGTCAAACAGAGTCAAACCAAATCTCGAATGTCCAAAATAATGCCATGAATGTCTTTATCACGTCATTTCAATTAAAATGACCCTAATTGGAGTCAAAATCGACACCGAGCCAAAAACCGACTCGAAATTTAAATCCCGACTCACACGGGTCAAACCCGAGTCAAAGACACAAAATACCTATCCCAAATATCACCCAAGAGGAAGCTTACACGGCTAAGCAACCATCAAAGACCACAAATCACAACCAACAAAACATTTGTTAGAACAAATGGAAAATCCAAATTTGCGAAAAGGACAATACACCCATTTGTATCACAAGGTAGCTCGCGCCTAAAGCAGGTGTTTGCTTAGCCTCTACGCAAACTTAACCGATCTACCTCCCCACATTTCTCTATAAATACCACCCACCACATAACACAATCCTCACGCAAGAGTCCGTCCCCTCCTTCTCCCTTCAACTTCTAGACCCGACTTCCTAAGTCACAAAATCGACACGTATTTACGACCTACCGATCGTAAATATAAGCCTTACATATATTGTTTGGTACCATCGCCTTGCATTCGACCGACCTATTTGACCAACTCAATTCATCAATCAACATGTTTTAATTAACATCTTTTCAACATATTTTCAAAACAAAATCCTTTTTTAAGGCACTCTTTTAAACTTCTTTGATCGCGAGTAGTCACTACGAGAAAACCGTCTCTAAAGTCGTCTACGTCACAAACATCAAAATACGTAAGTTTGAGGGTGTAAACATGTAACACCCCCATATACCGAGGAGCCTTAATCAGACCTTCCTTAGCATATACATGCGTTACCATCTCGGTTGCCCGAGGTAAGTAACCATCAAAAGTCGATAAAAGAACAATTATAGTTATATTACAAGTGTTCAACCAACTAACAAAATAAAGGTACAACTCCCCAACTACACACTATCTCTATCAGAACACGTGACGACACACCCCTTCCAGGACTCCAGCTATCAACCACATCAGCACCTGCTATGACTGACTGCTCACCATAAGGGATCACGGCAGACACATAAACAAACAAGACAACCACACATGGTCAGTAACTGAGACAAGACTCAGCATAAACCAACAACAATCGTCAACACAACACAAACACAACCAATCACACACAATCATACCCTCTCCAATCAATCTCCTTCACCGACTGTTCACTGGACCAGCTCGGTCAGTGGGGGACCGCGGCCGTTCCCACCTAAGCCCCGCTCATCATACTGAGCGATAACCCTGTCCTATTAATGTGCACATCCCCTCCCGTGGCGGGTTCCACGGAGGGCGAAACTAGGGCGTGAAGCCACTCCCCCAAGTGATTCCACTCAGCTGAGGATGCACCTCAAGAACCAGAGACAACAATCACAGACCGCTGCAACACAACAACAACCAACAAAAACAGCATACACGAACCGATTGCCATGTACACATGATGTGAACATTTTTTGTGCACATTTAGTTCCCTAATTGAGCCTATTTTGCATACTATTATAACATTCTATGGCCATTTTATCCGTCAAAACCTTCCTATTTGCTTTTCTATCGCATTTCATATGTTTTGTAGAAAAGGAGATAATGAGGCGGAAATTCCCGTCTTTCGTGCATATTTGGAAGCTTATTGATGATATTAGATGGACTAGTATGAAGAGGAGGCAAGAATGATGACCAAAGATGTAGGAATAAAGTGTATATAGAAGGATCAAAGGGTTAAAAGCAAGGATGACGAGAAGGAAGCCATTTATGAAGAAATTGCTCGGAACCCAAACCAAGAGTTGCTCCTTTGGCTCTGAAAATATTCTAGATGGAACGGCGTTGAAAAAACCAGTGATTTAGGCTTTTGAATCACTCCAATAGGAGTCCGGATGAGAAAATGACGTCCGTTTTACAATCCGAGCTCAAACAAAGAAGCTGTTCGCCAATCCGCGCGTCCCGAGACTGAAGACGCTCGTCTTCCCTAGAAGACGCCCGGGGAGAACCTCCAGAAGACGCCCGTCTTCCCCATAAGGCGCCCGGGCACAGACCACCGAATCTGCCCGTCTCGTGCTAAAGACGCCTGATTCCAAGGCAGACCAATTTAGTTTCTTCAAGCTTTAAGAAAGATGCCCATCCTTCCAAAAAGACCGGCGTTTCCTTAAGTAGGGACTTAATCATCATTTAAGCCCTTAGTTAACCCTAATTCTTACACCTAATCCCCACTATATATACCCCATTTGTAATAATCAAACCATCAAGTTTTATGAGACTATAATCAAGTTTTCCTAGATTAAATCAAGTTCTCTTAGATTAGATTAGGAGTAGATTAGAATAGATTATCATTTAATCTTTCAACAAATTATACATTAATCTTTCCCTAATCATTGTTCAAGTTTATTATTCAAGTTTATTATTGGGTAATTAGAAGATCATTTGGGTTTATTGGGAGATTGACAACCTTCCATCAATCATCAAGTTCTTCTATTATTCTTTGCATTATTATTATTGGAATCTCCATAGGTATAATTCTCTTAATCCTTGTTTTAATTATTGTTAATCTTTGTTACTTGTTCATCATGTTTGGCTTTGTTAGTATGATTGACAACCTTATTAACATGTTAAACTTGATCATGAGTGAGTAGTTACTTAGCTAGGATTAATGGGTAATTAGGGGAAATAAACATGGGGAATGATTCATGCTTAAATTAATATGCTTTCATAGTTTATTTGCTTGCTTGTTGTGATCTCAACCTATGCACATGTTATGTTTGATGAAATGCCAAGCCTATGAATCCTTGCATTTTCTACCATCACTTACCTTTTTAATGAGACTTGTAAGACATAAACCAACTCGAGTCTCATTAGACCATGCATATAGTTGAGTAGCGTGGATTAAGTCGACTTGTAGGTGCTTTACAATCTAATCGATTCGGCTCCGGGACCCAAACCTCCCTAGGATTGTAAGATATAAACCAACTCAATCCTTCATAATAATAATTTCTTGCATCTAGTAGGAAACATGTTTGTATGATCAACTCCCATGAATCCCTTATGAACCCATGATATCCTAGTACTCTTTAATACTTGTTTACACCTTTTTTTTACTTTATTGCTTTTCATTAGTCTATAACACAACTACAAGACCAAAAAAAAACGTGACACTTGCTTAAATTGAGATAGATGGACTTAGAACCCAAAGCACACCGTCCCATGGATCGACCTCGACTTACAACTAACTAGTTGTATGTTGAGTATTATAAATGTGTTTGATTGGGTGTACAACGACACACACCACATCAAAATGCCGCCTTTGCCGGGGATGGTGCTATGTGATTAAGTTCTTACTTGTTTGTCTATTTTTATTTGTGCTTTAATCTTGACGAACTTGTTCCTCAAGGTTTGTTTTACCGTTTTCTTGTAGTTTCCTTGTTTGTAGTTGTATCTTTATCTTGGCTATAATGATGACCCAAGACTTGACATATGGAGTATGTGGTGGATCTTTTGAGTATGACTATGAGCATGGGGAGTTTGAGGAGCAAGTCAACACAAACCTACCTTACTACTCATACAATGAAAATCCTAACTACTACCCCAACTTTTCCCACCAAAATCACCACATCCATTATCCACAACAACCACCCACCCAAAACTCACTTTGCAACCAATTCCAAATGCCACAATACGAGCACTTTCACACCCACCCACAGCAAAAAGATGAGCCCAACTTTGACATTCAAGATATGGTTCTCCAAATGATGGGAGACTAACAAAATTCCTTCACACAAATTCTGGAGGAGAACCAAAATAGGAACAATGTTCTCCAAAGCATTGTTGCCCATTGTGAGGACTTGGCAATTCGAATTGCCCAATTGAAAGCAACCCAAACAAACACTCCCCACCAATCCTTGAGCATTGAACATGAATGTGAATTTGAGATAATGACCTTTGATGAAGAAGATGTGAAGTGGAAAGAGCCAATCTCCTTGAGCTCTTGTGAATATGAGAGTGTGGTATTTGATGATGAAGATATGAGGTTGAGTAAGCCAAATACTCTTAGCCTTTGTGAGTATGAGGGTATGACATTTGATGTGAATATTAAGATGGTGGAGGAAGAATTAATGAAGAAGAGTGAAGCCCCTATCTATGATTCATATAGAGATAGCGATGATGACAAGCCTATGGAAGAAGCTTATGCAGGATATGTGTCTTGCAATGAAGAAGAGGAATGGAGATGTGAGATTGCCTTACTTGAGGAGCCCATCCTTGAGAAGTTTGAGGTATGCTTCCATGAAGAAGATGAATTCCTCTTTCCTATTGACCATGAAGACCTTTTCGCACCCACCATGGAACCTATGATTGTTGGAGATGATATGGTGGATCTTCTCCAAAAAGTCAAATCATCATATAAAAGCTACTTGGTGAAAAAGCTCAAAGAGAAGCTTGCTCGCGAAGCTACTTGTGGAGATTTGGCACCCACAATGCCAACTTCTAAGGAACTCGATCATCAAAGCCATGAGAATTCTCCTTCCACTCTTGAAGGATTGAATGATCAAAATGCTCTCATCATCATCACCAAAATTGAAGAAGAAGTTGGTGATTGGAAGTCTACGGACGAAAATAAACCATACTTCATACCTAGCGTTGATAAGAATCATGGGCTTATTGGTTTGAAGCATTGGGAAGGCTCTAGTGCCGAGGACAAGGCGAGAGAAAGAACATATGGCAAGCTTCCTTGGCCTAATTTCATGTTTAAATTGAGCAACCCATACTTATGCTTATTTGGAGCTTGTTCACAAGCTTTCGATCTCTTGTTAAGAGCCTTGAGCTCTATGGACAAGAATTTCTATAACTCGAATTAGTTTAGTGGAGTCCTATCTCAAACCACCATTTGTATGATATTTCTTGGACCCCTTACTTTGTATAATATTGTACATTCTTGAATTTGCATTTGATTTCTTGCATGAGAGTAGTGAGAGAGAGAGAGTCATCTTACATTTTTATTGAGCAAATTTTAGAAAAAGATAAGGAGGAACAGCAAATCGATGAAAGGGTATGATTGTGCAAGGAAAAGAAAGAAAAAGAAGGAAATGAGATGAAGACGCCCGTCCCGATGCCTAGATGCCCGTCCAGGACCCTCGTCAAATAAATGGCGCGTACTGTCTAAGAATCCGGGCGGATTCAGGACAAGACGCCCGTCCTGAAAGAAGACGCTCATTTTCCCCACGGAACGCCCGTCCTGAATGTCATCTGGAGCAAGATTTTGAAACTGCCAGGAAATCCGAGCGGATTCTTGAAAATCCGCTCCTCCCGAGTAATACGCCCGTCTCAACGCAAAAGACGCCCGTCTTCTTCCTGCTCCCAAATTCGCTGAGACCCTGTCTTAATATCCGCGCGGATTTGAAGGAAGACGCCCGTCTTCTAGAAGCTAAAGACGCCCGTCCCGCAGCAAAGACGCCCGGATTGGGCCCTCTTTCTCGAACAATCCGGCCAGGTCCCACTCTTATCCGCTCGGATTCCCCCTTCTTCTATAAAATCACCCCCTTTCTCCCTCATTTCTTCACCTTATCAAACCCTAAATGTAATACTACGGTTTTATGAGTCTTTGGGTACTCTATTGAGTGGGCCTTACTCTGTCGAGTAAGGGTGTGTCGCGTCTTAAAATAGTTTCTGACCTGTTGGGTACTCGATCGAGTAGCCTTGGCACTCGATCGAATACCTCAGTTGCTCGATCGAGTAGCCGGTTTACGGGGTGATGATTTGTCGGGTTTTGTTAATAATGCGATTGAATATATATAAACAACTCCGTCACTTCCTTAATATATTTTATCAAACCTAATTACGTTCAAAGAGAAAACAAACTACGTTCTTCGCATCAATCACATTATTGACAAATCCCGGAGCTTGAGAGGTCGGATTTCATCGTTCTTTACATCTTTGTGATCCTTGCGTCGAGGGTAAGATCTATGTATCGAATTTATTATATTTAATTATGTTTCGTTAAACCCTAATTTTGGGAATTGGGGATTTGTGGTAGTTTTGTGTAATTAGTGATTATGTGATTATATGTTAGGAGGAGGATTCGTAGAAGAGGAATTTTGTTACAGCTGTTGAGACCGTCTGATTATGTTGTTGTTCCAGGTAGGGTTTCCCTACTCAGTATTAATTACATAATGTGTGGTGATTGTGCTGTAGTTTATTAGTGATTGTTGATTGATTCAGATGGTTGTGATTATATATTGTTGATTGATTCAGACGGTTGTTGATGTTGTATTGTGATTGTGATTGTTTGTCTCTGGTTCTCGAGATGCGTTCTCGGCTGAGTCGAGTCACTTGCGGGAGTGGCTTCACGCCCTAGTTTGGCCCTTCGTGGAACCCGCCACGGAAGGGGATGTGCACATTAATGGGACAGGGTTATCGCTCGGTATGATGAGCGGGGATTTGGTGGGTACGGCTGCGGTCCCCCACTTGCAGGGCTGGTCCAGTGGACAGTCGGTGACGGAGATTGATTGGAGTGGGTGTGATTGTGTCTGTGTCGGTTTGAGCTGTGCTGTTTGTTGTGTTGTTGGATTATATAAATTGTGTGATTAGTACTGACCCCGTTTAAATGTTTTTTAAAAAAAAACTGTGGTGATCCATTTGGGGGTGGTGAGCAGTTGCTCGACAGGTATATTTTGGATACGCGTGGGATCTAGCTGGGGATGGAGTCATCACATATCAGAGTCTTTAGTCTTCCACTGTGTTTGTTAAGGCAGTTCCATTCAGTTGGTTTATAGTTTGAGAACAGTTGTATTTTGCTTACAGTTGGTTTGTTATATAATCACTTAAAGTTATTTAATAAAGTACGTTTCCTTATTGTCTTATGATTATCATTGCCTCGGGTAACCGAGATGGTAGTATCCTTATATTTAATGAATATAGGGAGTCAATTAAAATGAACCCGGGGTAAAGGTTGTAGGAGCTAATGCAAAGACTTGGGAGACGTCCTAAAGTCGCGAACTCGCCCTACAATATTGAACCGGTCACCATGGGATATGAGTCGGGATCGCTATGTGTTTATCTTGTGAATTGTGTACCTATATGGTTATGTGTGGCATGAATCAGTGGATGTATGTATGTGGAGAATGGGGAATGTGTAGAAAAGATGGTGATGATGTGATTTCGTAAGTTATTGATTGAAAGCATGATAGTTGTTTTACAATATGTCATTATAGAGATACGGGAGGAAAATTCGTTTGATTTGAGTTATACATAGAGTTATGTATACATATATGTTGTTGGTAGTTTTGTACGAGTTTATATAGCTGAAAGTTTGAGTAAGAGCATGAATAATTGGTGAAAAAAGATGATAATTGTTGCATGATAATATGATATATTTTTTTAAAGCATGTTGTATGATGGAAGAGATGTTATAATTTTGTTATGCTAGTAACATGTAAATATGATACTTGACGTCATATAATTGTAATTTTGTTTACGTAAAGTTATATAATAAAAACATGTGGGTAATATGTGATTGGTAAGTTGAATGATATATGTGCATCGAGTTATTTGTTGCTTGGCTTTTGAAGATAGTAACATATGACTAGGAATACTGGTTTTATGAGTTTTGGATTGGTTTTGTTTGCTTGGTTGTTGTCTAAGTTGTTTGGAAGTAAAAATAAAATAGTTATGTCGTCCGATTACAGCAAAGTTGTCTTTAAACTGTTATATATTGAGATGCATAAATGATTTTGATGTGATTCCAATTGGAGGTGATAGCTTGTCCTTTTACGATTCTAACAATAGGTCACACGCCCAAATCGACCAAGAAACGAGTGAGTTATGACTGTTTTACAAAAACTGGACAATGCTGAGAATTGCGTAGGGTACTCGATCGAGTAGCCTTGGCACTCGATCGAGTAGGGGCGCACTCGATCGAGTACCTCAGTTACTCGATCGAGTAGCACTGGTGATTTGTTTTACGTGCTTCTGACCTTCACCTACTCGATCGAGTAAGTCCCTTACTCGATCGAGTGGCCTGTACTCAATCTAGTGACCCCTGTTTTGGGTCATATGCTTATCTTCTGACTTCGTTGCATATTATGTGTAATTCAAAGGTGTTATTTTGCTTCTTTATGCATTGTTTTATATGTATGTTGATCCTGATGCATAAGTTACCCAATCTTATGATGTAAGGAGTGGCACCTGTGGTGAGTATGAGTTCGGTGGGAGGACATGAGTTATATGTGGTTGCGATAGATGGTGGAAAAATAAAAGGAAGATCGTTATGGCTTAATTGAGACATAGAGCATGTTTTCTGAGATGAGATGAGTGATATGATTGTGTGTTGAGTAATGTAAAAACAAGTGAATATGGGCAAGGCGTGATGTGAGTCTAAGGAACGTGAGAATAAAAAGATTGAAAGTAAGGATGTGGATAGTGGCAGCTTGAGATGTGTAAAGAATTATGGAGGGAGATGGTTAGGAGTCGTGTGGGTTATGGATATATATTGAAAGTTCGTTTTAAAGGGGTTAAGAAGAGTGGTAAACAGTGAACTTTATGGAGACATGTCGCGATGTAGATTTGTACACAGTGAGTGAGTTTGGGAGATTTGGTTTATTAAGAGATGAAACTACTGTGGGATTTCCTTTGGCAATTAACGGTATGAAATGAATTTTGATTTCTAAAGAGGTACAAAGGAGATACAATTGTTTAAACAGTGAACGTTGATTTTATGGATAGATTAGTGGCAAGTGTGAGTGATAGCATAATAAGAGAAGATCCATGGTAAGAAAGAGTGAGATGATATCGATATAAAATAATGGGATTTGAGTTTTGGAGCAATGAGAAGGTAATTAAGGCACTAAAGGGTTAGATAGAAGTAATAAGGAGTTGAGCTATTAAATGGTATTGATGAGTATAAAGCGAAAAGAAGGATAAAAGTAAGCTGAGAAAAATGTTCACCGGAGTTATGTAACATAAAGTAAGGAATCGTCGAGATGTATGATACTATCAAGAGTAAGTAAGTTAATGGTTATACAGAAGTTTCAGGACAACATGATTAATCATGAGTTTCGAGGAATTAAGTGAGTAAGAAGTTGGTAGAATATCTGCATGATATGAGATTTTGGTGGAGAATTAGATGACGCCACAATTAAGAATAGTATTGGGAAGAATGTTGAGGTAATTTTGTTGATGGATTCGATGTTCGTTATCTGGGATGTTAACCAAAGATAGGTAAGAAATCGTGATGTTTAGAGATGAGTGTAAGAGGTTTGATGTCCGGACAGTGGTAGTGTTATGGTTTGTGACTAGTGGTTAAGGGTGATGGTATATTAGAAGGGTAACAATTCTAAAGAGGTTGATTTTGCAAAGACCAGATTGTTATGTATGGTTGTGAGAGAGTATAAGATGTGGTTATATGAGGCGGTTGTTAGTAGCTGAGTATTACTAGTATGGTTACATTTGGCAGGGGGTGATGGATATGCGAATGGGAGAATATGTTATGAGGGGCATATGAGTTAAGCTCGGGCGACAGATAACCTTTGTTGAGTGGTAACTTACGTGATCAAGATTGACTGGTTGGATGTGTTTACGGGTCTGTGATATATATAAATGTTTGTGTGAGATTTTGACCTCACAAGGCGTGATATGGTGTGATTATCATAAAGTTGTTATTCGAATGTTCTGTACTGCATATTGGGTACACTAATCTAATTGAATGATGATTAAAAAGGTAATAATTTGAGTGATCTGGCATGACTGGTTATACCTGTATATATTCATGATACATGTCAATCTGTGATATGGTAAGGGGATGATATTCATGAGGTTATTATCTATTTAATTCATAAAATATATTGCGTTGTGATTTAGTAAAGTGGATTTGAGTAAGTCCCTGTCTGAGAAGTTATTCTGAGTTAGTGTTTATGGGAATTGTATGCAGTTGTGATGTCTATCGATGTGGTTGTTGTGCCTCGGGTGGTGATCCGGGCACGGTACATAGTGTTGTGGTGCGGGTATTTTCGCACTGCGGTGTGGCTGTTGGTAGCGGTGTTGCGATGCCGTCACCATTTGTGGTGGAGTAGGCGGGATGATTATGATTCGAGTTTCGGAAGTACATACCAGTTATACATAGATTGTTGTTTTGTTTGATGTTGCTCCCTGCGAGTTTCAGTTTGTGCAGATAGACAATTGTCTCGATCATTGATGTTTTCTTTACCAGGTTAAGTTTGGGAATGAGGGTAGAGTACGATATGAAATAGAGTTGTATATGTTTTCGTTGTTGTCATGGTATAGTGACATTCTGTAGATGGGACACGGTTGTGAGAGGTTGTTACAGTAATTCTGATCTTTTTCTAGATAAGGCTTTCGTAGACATGGTAATGGCAAGTGATTCGTAAAACATGTGTGGTAATGACCTAAAAGATGCAGGGGGTCCATAATCCTTTGTGGAGACAGTGAGTATAGGGTGTTGGGGGAATTAATGTCATGTGAAGTTATGTATGAGTTTTGCGGTAATGAAGGAAAGAACTTGAGGATCTAATGTGAGTGTACATAACGAGTGTGGATCGTGAGTTATGCTTTTGGGAGATCGATGCTTTACATAGAGAGGTATGTTGTTTTGCAGTAATAATGGAGAGTTAGTATGGTGATTTTGCTACGAGTTTTATGGTATAGGTTAGGTGATGGGCCGAATGAGTTGAGATATGAGTAATGTTTAAGTAAGAGAGCTTTGGATATATACATGGCGAGTGTTTAGATTACAGGTGGCTATCTTTGACATGCGGTGGTGATGAGGATAATGAGACGATATAGCTAGGATTTAGTATTAGTGAGTTACGAGGACGTAACATTTATCTTAACAGGAGTAGGATGCTATAAAAGAGATTTTGATGGTTGTACATATGGTGGTATATTTGGAAGTAGAGTGTTGGTGTAGCATAAAGGACGGATATTTTTTTTGATTTTATTAAAGGTCATGACAGTTGGATGATGATGTTATGAGTGTGAGTAAACTTCGAGGATGAAGTTCCTTTTAAGGATGGTAGAATGTAACATTCCGTTTGATGTTATGAGTATCTTGATATTGGATTATCTAGTGGATGATATTTTACGGAGCTAGCAGCGTTTATGTTGGTAGTGTATGGGGTTAGGATCGAGAGAGATATAATGGAGTTGGTACGATATCGTGAGCCATGTTGTGGAAGTAGGAATAGTTGGTGGAGTTGGTGTTGAGAGTTCATGTTTTATAGGTTGGGGTTTTGTTTTGAGTTCTTAGTTGCGTTGTTGTGTCTTGATCGAGTCAGTATGTTTGTTTTATGTATGGGTTGAACTTTGGGGACGAAGTTCTTTTTAAGGAGGGAAGACTGTAATACTACGATTTTATGAGTCTTTGGGTACTCTATCGAGTGGGCCTTACTCTGTCGAGTAAGGGTGTGTTGCGTTTTAAAATAGTTTCTGACCTGTTGGGTACTCGATCGAGTAGCCTTGGCACTCGATCGAGTAGGGGGCACTCGATCGAGTACCTCAGTTACTCGATCGAGTAGCCGGTTTACGGGGTGATGATTTGTCGGGTTTTGTTAATAATGCTATTGAATATATATAAACAACTCCGTCACTTCCTTAATACATTTTATCAAACCTAATTACGTTCAAAGAGAAAACAAACTACGTTCTTCGCATCAATCACATTATTGACAAATCCTGGAGCTTGAGAGGTCGGATTTCATCGTTCTTTACATCTTTGTGATCCTTGCGTCGAGGGTAAGATCTATGTATCGAATTTGTTATATTTAATTAAGTTTCGTTAAACCCTAATTTTGGGAATTGGGGATTTGTGGTAGTTTTGTGTAATTAGTGATTATGTGATTACATGTTAGGAGGAGGATTCGTAGAAGAGGAATTTTGTTACAGCTGTTAAGACTGTCTGATTGTGTTGCTGTTCCAGGTAGGGTTTCCCTACTCAGTATTAATTACATAATGTGTGGTGATTGTGCTGTAGTTAGTGATTGTTGACTGATTCAGACGGTTGTGATTATATATTGTTGATTGATTCAGACGGTTGTTGATGTTGCATTGTGATTATTTGTCTCTGGTTCTCGAGATACGTTCTCGGCTGAGTGGAGTCACTTGCGGGAGTGGCTTCACGCTCTAGTTTCGCCCTTCGTGGAACCCGCCACGGAAGGGGATGTGCACATTAATGGGACAGGGTTATCGCTCTGTATGATGAGCGGGGATTTGGTGGGTACGGCTGCGGTCCCCCACTGGCAGGGCTGGTCCAGTGGACAGTCGTTGATGGAGATTGATTGGAGTGGGTGTGATTGTGTGTGTGTCCGTTTGAGCCGTGCTGTTTGTTGTGTTGTTGGATTATATAAATTGTGTGATTAGTACTGACCCTGTTTAAATGTTTTAAAAAAAAAACTGTGGTGATCCATTCGAGGGTGGTGAGCAGTTGCTTGACAGGTATATCTTGGATATGCGTGGGATCTAGCTGGGGATGGAGTCATCACATATCAGAGTCTTTAGTCTTCCGCTGTGTTTGCTAAGGCAGTTCCATTCATTTGGTTTATAGTTTGAGAACAGTTGTATTTTGCTTACAGTTGGTTTGTTATATAATCACTTAAAGTTATTTAATAAAGTACGTTTCCTTATTGTCTTATGATTATCATTGCCTCGGGTAACTGAGATGGTAGTATCCTTATACCTGAGTGGTCCTGGTAAGGCACTTGGAGTATGGGGGTGTTACACTAAAACACTCATCTCCTTCCTCAAAAACACTCCCCTCGCATCAAAAGCCAACAAAACCCCCATTTCCTCAAGTTCAAGATGATGAACCTTAAGGGCAAGGCTAAGAAGTTGGTTAAATCCACCGGAAGGAAGCGCAAGGGATCATCCTCATCAACTCCGCGAGAGGTAGCGCTACCAAGGAACTTCCGTCCCATAATGAGGGGAGGAATTGAACAACTTGAGTACTTCCAAGAGGTGCTTTTTGAATCCGATGACCACCGCAAGAACTTTGTCAAATTGCTAGGTAAGAACTATGAACCCACTCAATTCATAGATACTAGGGTGTTGGAAACCCTTATGATAAGGTACCCTACCGAGATGTTCTTTGATGGCCTTGGGATTGGAAAACATTTCCATGCCCATGAGGAGACGTACCTTAGTCTCACCCTTGAGTTTTTGAGTAGCCTTCGCATTGTAACGAATACTCGAACAACTGTGGGCATGGAGTTTAGTTGTGCAACCTAGACCATAGTATTTCCCTTGATCAATTTGCCTACATTTTCGATCTTGAAGTGCCCACCAACTATACCGATAAACCCGATAATTTCGATGTGGACCATCTTTGGAGGGCTATTTCCGGGAGGAATTTTACCGGTTTAAAGCAATGTTATACCTTCGCCATCCAACATCCGGTGATTCGAATCACCGAGCGCTTTGTGGCCGGTACCATCAATGGGAGGTACGAACAAGATAGGTGTACTCTCATTGATTTAACTTTTCTTGAGTCCTATTTGAATGTTCGAGGGACGAGGCGCTATAACTTCAACACACCCCTTGAGATACTTACTAGGTTTCATGATTTTGCTCAAGGGACCACCCAACTCAAGACCTACGTAATGGGAGGTCTAATTACTATTTTGGCCATCTACCTTTGCCCCGGGTTCAACGCCCGTGGGATCTATACTCCTCTTGAGGGGAGGACTTTGATTGATGAGCACACCGTCTTCACCCATCACCGATGGTGTAACTACACTCAAGATGGGAGTGTAGAATGGTACACCAAAGGATGCACCTCAATCATCTTTGAGGGTTGGAAGATACCGGGCATTGACCCAAGATTGAGCCCATATTCGCCTCCACCAAGCTACCTCCTTGATATCCAAATTCTCGACAATCCACCTCAAAGAGAAGAGCCGCCCCGCCAACAACAAGTACCTCGTGGGGTACCGGGAAGACCTACTCGCCCACCTTCCTATGTGCCCATCCCACCATACCCTACTCCTTATACCGAATTTGTAGATACCCGTATCCGTCGATATTGGAATTTATAGAGAACCCGACAAACACCCGATGATGATAGGACACATGTATTCTTTAGTTGTCATTGTCATTATTTGGAGCTCGTTTTACGAGGTAGAATGGGCGTCGTCGATGAAGTACTTTATTAATTTAAATGATATTTAAATTAATGTTTTTCTAGTGATTTAAATGATATTTAAATTAAAGTTTGTTTTTTAAAGTAATTTCAATTTAATTTATCTTATTTTGAATTTATTTTTCCAAGTTTATTTTATTAAAAATAAAATAAATAATTGATTTGAAAAATCATTTTATGAGTGTTTTTGATTTGAAAAGTCATTTATTTTAATGGATTATTTGATTTGAAAACATCGATTTGAAAAACGAAGAAAACTCGTTTTGAACACTTGTTTTTGAGCTCGATTTTAGCTCGATTTTTGAGCCCGTTTTTTTTACGAATTGGCACGAATCTCGAGTATGCTAACCCACCTAGACCAATACCCATCCACCCTTGTTCGAACCCCCCATACCATGGCCCAAATCCTCGTCCCAAACCCCTCACAAACAGCCCGCACCAATGCAGCCCCCCCTGTTTTTGCGAGCCAATTCCCGAGCCCAAACCCGCTCCAAACACTACCAAAACCCGTACCCATTAACCCTAACCCATACCCTAGTATCCTACCCATATTATCCTACCTTAATCACCAAGAAAACCCTCCTCAAACCCTCACAAAAACCCATGGACAGCAGCCATACGGGATTGAGCTCGACTGCCTCCTCCTCTCTTTTAACCTATTTTAAACCCTTATAAATACCACCCCTTCACCATACATTCATTCCTCTAAGTTCTCCATACATCCAACCATCACCCATAAGCTTTAAACCTCAGAAAAAAACCCTAAACATCCTCCAAAAACCCTAAACAAAACCGACACACAAACTGAAACTGTTTGTGTGTCCTCTTCGAAAACGCACTCGTTCCTCCATCAAACCTCCATAAAAATTCGAGTTTCTTGTTCCTAATTAACCACATAACATCCATATACACATTAGACAAAGAATTACGAGCCAAATTGCCCTTGAGAGTACACGAAATCCCTCGAAAAACATAGTGAAATAACACTCTGTTTTCGCGGTTTCTTCTTGTCTGTCCAGTTCTGTTTGTGCTCGTTTTTCGTGCCCAATAACCCAAAACGAGCAGGGGTTGCTTTAAGATCCTTGTTCTCCTCTCTTTCTAGTTTCCAAAACATCTTTTAAATCGAATTTTCGTCGTGAAACGAGGGAGATATCACTGTTTTAAAATCGCTGTCCAGAAACTTTCCAAAACGCGTGTTTGCTTTATTCTTCGTCGACGACGGCCTCTCGAGATAAAATCTACCATCGATTACGACCCAAGACGGTGTCAACGATACATGTAGGTTGAGGGTGCATCAAATCCCCTTCTCTTTCCTCTTTTTGTTTCGTTTTTTTATGCTTTTTTATTTGTCTTGTTTTTTGTTTGTTTTTCGTTTTAATTATCGTTTGTTTTAAATTAACTACGAAACTAGTTAGTCCGAGTATGAGTTAAAGTACCACCATGAACACCCCCGTTGACTTGAGATGGGAAAAGAAACCGCTCCTTCTGTCGGTCGTACACCCCCGTCTCATTTACATATCCTCGTGTTCAAGGTAGGGCATAAATAAAACGAGTTGTCTAACTTTCGTCGCTTTCGACCTCCTTATTGTTTCGGCCAATTCGACATACCCTAGGACCCGTTGTATGTTAGTTTAACCTCTGATTATTAACCTATGACGTATTTAGATGACTTTAAATTAATTTAATAATCTAATTAGACACGATAGGTGGCTTCGACGTAAGTTATAAAATCAATCGACGATTCTGTAAATAATTGAATGCATCTCTCTCTTTCACCTAATTTCTCGCTAGTATAAGAGTGCGTGATTAGCACCTTCTTATTGACACTCGATGAGTTAATTTAATTAACGAATTTGACCTAATTAGACCCTTTAAGCCGTGTAGAATGCACCCTCATGCGACAATCAATCAACATCGTTTTTAACTCATTTTCTAACTTGTTTCCTATCCCTTTTCGCAATCATTCGATCTAACCAATGAATCTAACTTAGGAACTAGGTTGGTCTCGTCTTGGGCCGTGATTTGGCCGTGTGTTTTGGCTTTCTTATTTCGTTTCTCTTTCTTTGTTTATCATTTGTTCTTTGTTGTTTCGTAGCTTGTAATTTACAGTTTGTTTATCGAGTTGTAATCTTTCAAGTTAGACGGTTAGACGGTTGTTCCCAATGCTTGTAGGAGCGTAGTAAACCGCGTGTTGTCTAAAGCAACATGGCCCGGTTTATGCTAATGCATGCTTTGGTGCGTAGCCCTATGTCTAATTCGATGAGATTAAGCGCGAGCACGCATTACGAGGAGTGACCCAAGGCCGTGGGTCATGTGAGCCGTGGGCCACCCCTCATGTGCACGGTTTTTAAGGCCAAACGGCCGTGTGTGTTGTCGTGTATTGTTTTGTATGTAGAAATTGTATTTAGATCGAGTTGTATCTTTAATTTGTTGTTGTGTCGGCATGAAATGCCTGGTTTGTAATAGGTAGATCCTAACGGCTCCCCCATTCCCCCTTAAGCCTTGTTTGCTTTGTTTGTATGTTGTTAGATTAATCAACCCACATGCTAAATTACAACTTTGACAAAGTTAGTTTAGTTGCATCTAAAACGACATAGAAATTGTTGTCACATGATAGGGTTAAAACAACGTTTGCATATCATACATCGCAAAGCTATGACCTTGTTTGAAATCCGACACTTGACTTAGTAGAGGCCGTTATTGACGGGCGGGGTTGGGTGTCCTTATGGGCTTCCCAACACGTACCCTCACCCCTTACTCAAGATCTATGGTTTGTGGATCCGTCTAAATACCATTGGATTACGAGAGTCATTCAAATCGAGTGATATAGGGTACAAGTCTTTATCTTTAATCACTCGTAGTCGATTGGCTTTACGCTTTTCGATGAAAGGTGTAAAGTTGACTTGAACGGTTCCAAGTTCCCAAAAAACTTGGTGGCGACTCTAATATGTCTTAATTCGATTCGAAAGAACCTCGAGTCGATTATGCCTAGTGTGGATCCCGCGGACGCGCCTCCCGAGGGCCTTGTCCACGCTTTGGCGACTCCGCTGGGGAAAAGAGGACTAGTTACACTGTGTTTCTAGGGTCTTTTCCTCCGAGGTGAAACTTGAAGAGAAAGTGTTGGAAAGTAAAACATTACTCATAGTGCTACGATTCATGCATAAACCCTTAAGGACTTGCCCGGGCCGTCCCAGCGTTTCTTCGTGATGCGTGGGGGCGACGTCCCACTATGCCGAGAAGTCGCACATTGCTCGCTTCCACTTCGCCTCGCGTGGTTCTTGGGAGTGGGGACGATCTTCTAGGTACTTTACCTTAAGACACCTTGCTCTATAAGACCGCAAAAGGATGGAGGGCATAGACCTTCTTGTAGAAGACTTGCCGAGACTTAGAGATGTCTAGGAGCATACATCCTTATAACATGAGAATGACAATGTGCAATGTGTTTTCCCGAGTCTTTATTTTCGAAAATTCCCATGTCCTTTTCAAAAACGAACTTTTGAACAACTTATTTTCAAAATAGCATGGTTTTAAAAACGCGGAATGCTGCCCAAATAGGACTAGAATTTTCGGCCCAAAATGAGCTTTTATAGCCGGCATGCTGCCCATTTCAAATCTCATTTTCAAATCAATCCTTCATTTTTCAAAATCAATCCAAAATGTTTCTCGAACCTCAACCAAGCATGAAATGCGTCGAGTCGTGTCCGGGCCATGGCCGTGTTAGGCCGGGTGTGTTTCGTTCTAAGAGTCTAGAACACGACCTTGTTGGGTCACCCAAGCTCACCTCTTGGGCTTCGAGTCATGTTGGTCGAACTTTTGGTCTAGAATAGTCCACAAAAAACGTCCAAGCTATGCCCTTTAGGACGTTTCATATGAACCCATGGGCTATGTTAGCCCAATCACGGGTTTAGTCACACCAAGTCCAGTTTAGAATCGAGTTATGACAGTTTGAGTCATGTCGTTTTGTCGAGTCTAAGATGAACCAATGCCTAAGTCAAACCGTGAGTCGAACCTCTGGTTAGTCAATCTCAAGTCGAGTCTTTGTTTGAGTCAAGTTGGGGTCGTGTCCTTAAGTGTGCAGGGGCTCTTACTTTAAATATTGACTCAGTACGGGGTTTTCTTGTAGAAAGGCCGCCAAAAACCCGACGTCAAGCAATGGAAGATGCTGTTAACAAGCTTACTAAGGCCGTGAACCTCATGATGACCCGAATGGATGCAATCGAATCTAAGTGGGGTGAAGATTCCCTCCACCACCGATCGATCTGGAAAACGGTTCAAGTTCATCGAAGACCGTTTGAAACTCTCCCAGGAGAAGAACATTCACTATGAGAATGCTAGGGCCTATGCCCCTAGTGAAGGATAAGTTGCCCACGAACATAGTACTCACCGACATCCCAAAGTTCAAGGGCACCAAGATCCACCCACCATGTTAAGGCCTATAAAGGGTACTTAGCACCAAGGGAGTACCGCTGATATGTTCTCCAAATTTTCGCCCAATCTCTCGGGTGAACACCCAAAGGCGTGGTTCTATAATCTGACCTCAAGAACTTCCCCAATTTCAAGATATTACGGTGGAGTTCTCAGAAGCACTATGCTTGACAATGTTGAGATTCAAACCAACATAAGAACTTTGGAGGTTATGACACAAAAGGAGAAAGAGGGCTTTACCGAATTCCTTGCAAGATGGCGCGCTGAAAGCGTGAAGTTAGTTAAGAAGCCTGATGAAGTTGAAATGGTAGATAAGTTCGTAAAGAATCTACGACCTGCTTTACCGTAATGCTCGAAATACCAAATTTTGGCTCTTTCAAAGAATTGATAAGAATCGGGATAAAGGTAGAAGATGATGTCATAAGGGCAGAGGCTGAAAAGCCGAAAGGGTACCAAGGGGCCTCATCGTCTAAGGGCAAGGCCCCAGCAACGACCCATATTGATGAAGCCATCAATCTCTTAGAAGGGCAATCGAAGAAGTCGCAGCGCAAAACACCTAGGGCATTCACCGATATCGGATGCACTTATACATACGCTCTCCAAAGGCTCATAGCCCAAGGAAAGCTGAAGCCTATTGGTCCAACTCCGGACCCTCCCGCTGATCAACAAGGTAAATTGTATAAACCAAATGCCTACTGTGCCTTTCATCAAGGGAAAGGCCATGATACTGAAAGGTGCTATCGACTGAAGCACGAAATTCAAGACATGATCGAGAATGGAACACTCCCGATCCCAACTGTTAAACCCAATAACATCACCAATCCATTTGGCGATCACACCAACTTTGTTTCTGTCGAAGACAATGTCGATTATTCCCATCTTATCGGCCCATGTCACTGGAAAGGAGTGTTTATCGGGAATATATTTGTGGATTGCTCTGAATTCTTGCCAAACCCGAAGAATGAAATTCAAGTCGGGAGTCTTGCTCTAGAATGTACTCCTCTCATTAACGAAGTTAATAAAAGACAATTGGATTCACCAACCTTCATCACTGGCGTAGATCCTCAGAGGACTACCTCAGGATGGAGGCAGACCATCAAAGGGATCAAGGACTAGAACCGAACATTTAAGCTGACAACTGAACAAGGGAAAGCTCAAGACCAGATTTGAAAATTATGAGTCGAGATCTGTTTTCTTATCTAAGTCGAGTCGAGTCTAGAACTTTCTTTTCCTGAAGTTTGAGTCGTTTGTTCCGCGATGACCTAGGATGTGTCCTAGGAATCGTTCCTTCGAGTCTGTTAAGAATTTGTCATTCCAGTAAAAGTTGCAGTTTCGTTTTCAAATATGTCTTGTTTCCAATCCTCAATCATTCCAAAAAATGATAAAATGCACAACACACTCAAAGGCATCCCTGGGGTAGAAATATGTCCCGTTTCAAAATGTAAGGTACACTAGGATCCCGTGTTTGATTCCTTTACCTATTCCATGTCTGGTGGTAGAAAACCTCCATCTGAACCAATGTTTGTGACAAGCTTTTAGATGATTCTATGACAAACCCGGACTAGCTCCTTGTTTCCCCTATCGATGATGGAAGGCAAGCCTTTTCCCCAACAAAATCATCCCATCTCGAAGAGAGGAGATATCAACCCGTTCTAACAAGGAATTGTTAGTTCTGACCCAATTTAGTTGGCGAAGCCCAGTTTTCAAGGTGTATCCATTTATGACAAGGAGAATGAATAGAAGATCATTTTCAAAGAGAGAAAGAAAAAAGATGAAAAAGAATGAAAAAATGAGAAAAAGAAAAAAATTGGAAAAATGAAAAAAAAAAAAGAAAAAAAAAAGAAAAATGAAAAAAGAAGAAAAGAAAAAGGAAAAAAAGAAAAAAAGATGTTGAAGTCATTGCAGAACGCTTTTGGTTGAATGTCGAAGTTACGGAAGCCAGAAGTCAAGTCAAGTACCCATAGTTGAAGTTCAATGGGCGAAGCCCAAAAGCTTAAGTAGTAACCTCTTTACCCCTAAGTCCTTCCTGAGACAGTTACAAGGGGATAGTCGGGAATTTTGAGAATCATTCCGCTTGTGTTGTTACACCCAGCCTTTAGGGACCAGATATGGAGATTTGAACCCACATTGTTTTCCAACCCATTTGCACTAGGGTTTCATCAAACCCGAGACACCTTTTCCAACCACGATGTAAGCCATAACCCATTGGCCTTAGCACCAGAAAATGAACCTTCAGAATGATGGTTAACTATTCCAACTTGTTATTACCAAGCTCCACATCCCAAAAGATCCAAGCCTTTTACACCTAACCCCAAACACGGGATTTAACGGTACTTTACAAGCTAGAATGGGATACGACATGATACCTTAGGTGAAACCTTCGAGTGTGTACACATTATCAAAATGACAAGTTTATGCACCTAGATCGAACTACGTCGGATTTGATTTCGCTCCACGCGAATACGTAGGCAGTCCTTCAGAATAAGGGATTCAATCCACTCATCAACCAAGTTGTCATCTTGTCGGTTTCTTACGGGTCTTAACCAAGTCCAAATAAAGCCACCTTTGTTTGAGTCGGTCTTAGCACTCGATGTAGGCTAGGATAAGGATATAGGTTCCGATGAATAGTATCAAGTCTCAGAATGAGCTTTATCTAACGGTTTAGGCAAAGATGCTGAGTCACATAGATGTGGGTTTGTATTGGGAACAGAAAATATGAAAAACCCGCTGAAAAAAAAGAAAGCGTGGCAGAAAAATAGTAAAAGCCCGCTGAAAAGAATGAAGGTGTGGAAGGAAAATAGTAAAAGCCCGCTGAAAAGAAAGAAGGCGGTGGCTGGAAATAATGAAAACTCGCTGAAAAGAAAGGAGGCGAGGAGAAGAGTGACAGAATGTTCCCAACAAGAGTGATGTGTAATGTCTAAGTGTTCTCATAAACTCAGTCTGTGTTTACTGTCTGGGCGAAGCCAACGTTGTTGCTCCGTGAGTTTAATCCACCTTGTCAATGCCAAGTGATCTTGATTCCCATGTGCCCTCGAGAGCACGCCCATGCCATACGATACCTCCGTCCCAAGTTCGACGACCTTGTGATTCCCATTTGCCATCTTTTGGCGCCAGAACGGCCAATTTACATTTCTACCCCCAATAAGTCAATAATTGAATTAAAACCCGTGCACACTTACGGTTTTATTTTCCTTTTTTGTTTTACGGTAGCGGGCTACGCCCACGTTGTTTACGGGTCATACGGAGTGTCTGAGTCGTATTTCATGCTCACCCATCAAGGTTCGATTTCAAAAAATTTCAAAATTCCAAAAACTTTTTGCGAATTGTGGATAGATGATCCAAGTAGTGGAATCCTTGTGGGTCGATGATCCAATCCTTCGAAATTCAAAAATTCAAAATTCAATTTTTGAAGGGCCGATGACCCAATCATTCAACATTTTCAAATTCAATTTTCGGGTCGATGACCCAATCATTCAAAATTTTCAAATTCAATTTTCGGATCGATGACCCAATCATTCAAAATTTTCAAATTCAATTTTCGGGTCAATGACCCAATCATTCAAAATTTCAAATTCAATTTTCGGGTCGATGACCCAGTATTTCAAATGATCCAATTTCAAGATCGATGATCCAAATGTGCTTATGTGATTATTGCTAGTACGTTTTTGTGTTTCAATTATAGCAGGATATGCTTCAACTGGGGGCTCTAAAGTCTTCGACTTTAGAGCCATTGCAAACTGGGGGCTCTGAAGCCGTTGGGTTCAGAGACCATTATCAAGATGAAGGGGATGACATCCACTCAAAATTCAATTCAATACAAGAGTATGAAATGGAAGAATTCCGCAGCTGAAAGCAAATGATGAAAGTGGCGGCAACCTCCTTGGAAAGTCCCGTCCCATTCAGACAAGTGCCAGCAGATGATAAATTTTGGGCAAATGTCAACAGATGATGAATTTTGGACATACGCCAAACAGATGATAAACTTTGGGCATGTGTCGTGATGGTGGCCGAACTACGACGCCGGTTTGATTCCGTCGAAACGGATACGTGGCGCCTAAGGATAAGGCTCAACCCACCATTTATGCAATTTATGGGTCGATGACCAACGATGATATTTCGACGCAACGAAGCAAGAGTCAACCCCAACAAGGTTTCGTGTATGATCTCTTCTTATGGTCAAGTAGCTTATATACGCAAGTCTAATGGACTATAAACGACCCAGAGAATCCTCGGTCGAAAGGGACTGGGGTATACTTTTGACTTTCGCCTTGTCCAAGCCTCGGTCAAAGTGGGGGCTCAGAGATACCCGTATCCGTCGATATTGGAATTTATAGAGAACACGACAAACACCCGATGATGATAGGACACATGTATTCTTTAGTTGTCATTGTCATTATTTGGAGCTCGTTTTACGAGGTAGAATGGGCGTCGTCGATGAAGTACTTTATTAATTTAAATGATATTTAAATTAATGTTTTTCTAGTGATTTAAATGATATTTAAATTAAAGTTTGTTTTTTAAAGTAATTTCAATTTAATTTATCTTATTTTGAATTTATTTTTCCAAGTTTATTTTATTGAAAATAAAATAAATAATTGATTTGAAAAATCATTTTATGAGTGTTTTTGATTTGAAAAGTCATTTATTTTAATGGATTATTTGATTTGAAAACATCGATTTGAAAAACGAAGAAAACTCGTTTTGAACACTTGTTTTTGAGCTCGATTTTAGCTCGATTTTTGAGCCCGTTTTTTTAAATTGGCACGAATCTCGAGTATGCTAACCCACCTAGACCAATACCCATCCACCCTTGTTCGAACCCCCCATACCATGGCCCAAATCCTCGTCCCAAACCCCTCACAAACAGCCCGCACCAATGCAGCCCCCCCTGTTTTTGCGAGCCAATTCCCGAGCCCAAACCCGCTCCAAACACTACCAAAACCCGTACCCATTAACCCTAACCCATACCCTAGTATCCTACCCATATTATCCTACCTTAATCACCAAGAAAACCCTCCTCAAACCCTCACAAAAACCCATGGACAGCAGCCATACGGGATTGAGCTCGACTGCCTCCTCCTCTCTTTTAACCTATTTTAAACCCTTATAAATACCACCCCTTCACCATACATTCATTCCTCTAAGTTCTCCATACATCCAACCATCACCCATAAGCTTTAAACTTCAGAAACAAACCCTAAACATCCTCCAAAAACCCTAAACAAAACCGACACACAAACTGAAACTGTTTGTGTGTCCTCTTCGAAAACTCACTCGTTCCTCCATCAAACCTCCATAAAAATTCGAGTTTCTTGTTCCTAATTAACCACATAACATCCATATACACATTAGACAAAGAATTACGAGCCAAATTGCCCTTGAGAGTACATTTAAAATCCCTCGAAAAACAGAGTGAAATAACACTCTTTTTTGTGCGGTTTCTTCTTGTCTGTCCAGTTCTGTTTGTGCTCGTTTTTCGTGCCCAATAACCCAAAACGAGCAGGGGTTGCTTTAAGATCCTTGTTCTCCTCTCTTTCTAGTTTCCAAAACATCTTTTAAATCGAATTTTCGTCGTGAAACGAGGGAGATATCACTGTTTTAAAATCGCTGTCCAGAAACTTTCCAAAACGCGTGTTTGCTTTATTCTTCGTCGACGACGGCCTCTCGAGATAAAATCTACCATCGATTACGACCCAAGACGGTGTCAACGATACATGTAGGTTGAGGGTGCATCAAATCCCCTTCTCTTTCCTCTTTTTGTTTCGTTTTTTTATGCTTTTTTATTTGTCTTGTTTTTTGTTTGTTTTTTGTTTTAATTATCGTTTGTTTTAAATTAACTACGAAACTAGTTAGTCCGAGTATGAGTTAAAGTACCACCATGAACACCCGCGTTGACTTGAGATGGGAAAAGAAACCGCTCCTTCTGTCGGTCGTACACCCCCGTCTCATTTACATATCCTCGTGTTCAAGGTAGGGCATAAATAAAACGAGTTGTCTAACTTTCGTCGCTTTCGACCTCCTTATTGTTTCGGCCAATTCGACATACCCTAGGACCCGTTGTATGTTAGTTTAACCTCTGATTATTAACCTATGACGTATTTAGATGACTTTAAATTAATTTAATAATCTAATTAGACACGATAGGTGGCTTCGACGTAAGTTATAAAATCAATCGACGATTCTGTAAATAATTGAATGCATCTCTCTCTTTCACCTAATTTCTCGCTAGTATAAGAGTGCGTAATTAGCACCTTCTTATTGACACTCGATGAGTTAATTTAATTAACGAATTTGACCTAATTAGACCCTTTAGGCCGTGTAGAATGCACCCTCATGCGACAATCAATCAACATCGTTTTTAACTCATTTTCTAACTTGTTTCCTATCCCTTTTCGCAATCATTCGATCTAACCAATGAATCTAACTTAGGAACTAGGTTGGTCTCGTCTTGGGCCGTGATTTGGCCGTGTGTTTTGGCTTTGTTATTTCGTTTCTCTTTCTTTGTTTATCATTTGTTCTTTGTTGTTTCGTAGCTTGTAATTTACAGTTTGTTTATCGAGTTGTAATCTTTCAAGTTTGTTTTACTTTTATTGAGTCAAAACCTTTTCTAAAAACCTTGGTCTTGTTTGGTTAGACGGTTGTTCCCAATGCTTGTAGGAGCGTAGTAAACCGCGTGTTGTCTAAAGCAACATGGCCCGGTTTATGCTAATGCATGCTTTGGTGCGTAGCCCTATGTCTAATTCGATGAGATTAAGCGCGAGCACGCATTACGAGGAGTGACCCAAGGCCGTGGGTCATGTGAGCCGTGGGCCACCCCTCATGTGCACGGTTTTTAAGGCCAAACGGCCGTGTGTGTTGTCGTGTATTGTTTTGTATGTAGAAATTGTATTTAGATCGAGTTGTATCTTTAATTTGTTGTTGTGTCGGCATGAAATGCCTGGTTTGTAATAGGTAGATCCTAACGGCTCCCCCATTCCCCCTTAAGCCTTGTTTGCTTTGTTTGTATGTTGTTAGATTAATCAACCCACATGCTAAATTACAACTTTGACAAAGTTAGTTTAGTTGCATCTAAAACGACATAGAAATTGTTGTCACATGATAGGGTTAAAACAACGTTTGCATATCATACATCGCAGTAGCTATGACCTTGTTTGAAATCCGACACTTGACTTAGTAGAGGCCGTTATTGACGGGCGGGGTTGGGTGTCCTTATGGGCTTCCCAACACGTACCCTCACCCCTTACTCAAGATCTATGGTTTGTGGATCCGTCTAAATACCATTGGATTACGAGAGTCATTCAAATCGAGTGATATAGGGTACAAGTCTTTATCTTTAATCACTCGTAGTCGATTGGCTTTACGCTTTTCGATGAAAGGTGTAAAGTTGACTTGAACGGTTCCAAGTTCCCAAAAAACTTGGTGGCGACTCTAATATGTCTTAATTCGATTCGAAAGAACCTCGAGTCGATTATGCCTAGTGTGGATCCCGCGGACGCAGTTCCCGAGGGCCTTGTCCACAGAATTCCGACCGGAAATCCCCAATACCCCGGGGATTAATGATTTGATGAAACTCATGAATAGAGTGGACCTCGGGGTACATGAAGGGAGGGTCGACAACTACTTGGCCCTTTATCCCCAATACTATAACATTAGTCAACAAGGGTATATTGACCCCAATGGTCCTAAGCCCTCTTGGGCACAACCACAACACTTGTTCCCCAATCAAGGGAACCAAGCTTGGGATCGCGACGGCGGAGAGCATTCTACCCAAGGTGGAGGGTACTCGGGTCAAGGAGGAGAGTTTGACCGAGGAGGGTATTGGGGCCAAGCAAGAGGGTATGACCAAGCCGGGAGCTCTCACCAATATGGCTACTAAGATGAGGAGGATGACGAGTAAAAGAGGCCTACCTCACCACCTCCATTTGTATGATACCCCTCTCTCCCTCTCTCTTTTGTATATACATTGCATTTAGTGTAGTTTTCGCATGCATTTGTATCATATCTCATTTGCATTATTTAGTTCATATAGTATAGTTGCAATGTAATATATCTCACATGATTCATGTAGTTAGTTGCATATAGACTAGAATTCATGCATAGTCACTAATGGCCAAACCTATTCTTTTCTACACTAGAAATAATGTTTAAATCAGTTTGGGGAGGTTTGATCATAAGTGACCATAGTTTAAAACATGCATCATATAATATAGTTTAGATTGCATTCATTTGTTATATATGTCATATAGAATTGCATTTAGTTAGAGCATGCATTCATTCATATCATATCATTGCATTTGTACTTCAATTTCCATAAAATCAAAAATCCAAAAACATGTATTTCCTTTTTCATTCCTACTCCTACATGTACATTGAGGACAATGTCCAAAATAAAGTGAGGGATGGGAATTTATATTCCAAAAATATATAAAAATTGAAAAATCTTGAAAAATACAAAAACATGTCTTTTTATTTCATAAAAACAAAATCCATAAAAATTTGAAAATTTCAAAAACCAAAAACAAGTTCATTTCCTTTGTAGTGTAGTCATGTATATATTGTATATATATTGTGTTTGTTTTATCTTTGTTCACATTGATCGACTACGCCACATCCGAGACATGAGGATATTGAAGACCGCATGGTATGATTTTTCCAGTCTTCTTTTTCCTCTTTATGTTAATGAATATGTGGCTTTTATTTTGATTGATACGGGATAAACAATGTGAATTTAGGACTTGCATTTAGATTATATGGCATATTAGTTGGTAGAATCATATGCATTGGGATGTTTATATGCTAATTGAATCATGGCATGTAGTTTGCATGTTAGAAAAATTTTGCGAAACCGTCTACTTGGGAAGCTTGACAAGTGTATATAGGCCCTAGTAGATGCTTTTTCTTCTTAAGACTTTGCTTGTTAGAATACTTGTAAAACACCCTAGGATGTGTCATGCTAGTATCCTTTGACCCATGGATTAAGGCCTAGACAAGAGTACCTTGTAGTGTGACAACTCCTTGGCTACCGTTTATTCCAAGGTGACCCTTAAAACCATGCATTCATCCATCATCCATGTTCTACCACATTTTTTGTCATCAAAGGGAATGGGCAAAAAAAGAAATCAATTTAAGTTCAATGAAATGAAAAGTGAAAGAGAAATGCAAAGAAAAGTTGAAAGTTGTCAAGTATTGAAATGCCAAAAATAAAAAAGAAATGGCAAGAAAGTGTTCTCAAATGTTATATGCCACAAGAAATTGGGGGGAAAAACAAAAACGAAAGCAAACTCCCAAAGTGAAACTCAAATATCAATTGATCCCTTTATCCATCGTATCCATTTTTGTCCATGGTAGAGAGGGGACGACCCTTCTTCTTGTCTAGGCAAGAGGGGAAATTCCGCGATCCTCCAGTGTTTCTAACACCATAGGGAGTCTACTCTTGACAAAAGCATTTAACGATTGAGGACAAAGGTACCCTAGCTTGACACAACTTGGAGGTGATTTATTGGTATCCTTCTAGGCTTAGTAGTTTGAAGAAACCATATCTATGAAGGAGTGTGTACCCTTGAATTGCTTCCCCTTTAGATAATTTCCGCCACTTAGATGAGTAAAGTGGCTATTCTTTTGTAGATGCATCCATTATTTGTTTGGTGTGCTTTAATGTTTGGATGTGTCACCATTTTGGCAAGACCCACCTTGCCTTGCAAGAAGGCATCCTACCTCATGGTTGTCTTGTTGTGAGTTGAAGGGGCGGAGTGAGACCCGCTAATTGTCTCATATCGGTTATATTAGTAGGTTAGTTTAAATAAAGGTCTAGATTTTGTCACCTCTTTACTCGGGACGAGAAGGTTCGGTTTGGGGATATTTGATGTGAACATTATTTGCGCACATTTAGTCCCCTAACTGAGCCTATTTTGCATACTATTATAACATTCTATGGCCATTTTATCCGTCAAAACCTTCATATTAGCTTTTCTATCGCATTTCATATGTTTTGTAGAAAAGGAGATAATAAGGCGGAAATTCCCGTCTTTCGTGCATATTTGGAAGCTTATTGATGATATTAGATGGACTAGTATGAAGAGGAGGCAAGAATGATGACCAAAGATGTAGGATTAAAGTGTATATAGAAGGATCAAAGGGTTAAAAGCAAGGATGACGAGAATGAAGCCATTTATGAAGAAATTGCTCGGAACCCAAACCAAGAGTTACTCCTTTGGCTCTGAAAATATGCTAGGTGAAACGACGTCAAAAAAACAAGTGATCTAGGCTTTTGAATCACTCCAATAGGAGTCCGTATGAGAAAATGACGTCCGTTTTACAATCCGAGCTCAAACAAAGAAGCTGTTCGCCAATCCGCGCGTCCCGAGACTGAAGACGCTCGTCTTCCCCGGAAGACGCCCGTGTTCCCCACAAGACGCCCGGGCACAGACCACTGAATCCGCCCGTGCCGTGCTAAAGACGCCCGGATTCCAAGGCAGACCAATTTCGTTTCTTCAAGCTTCAAGAAAGATGTCCATCCTTCCAAAAAGACCGGCGTTTCCTTAAGTAGGGACTTAATCGTCATTTAAGCCCTTATTTAACCCTAATTCTTACACCTAATCCCCACTATATATACCCCATTTGTAATAATCAAACCATCAAGTTTTATGAGACTATAATCAAGTTTTCCTAGATTAAATCAAGTTCTCTTAGATTAGATTAGGAGTAGATTAGAATAGATTATCATTTAATCTTTCCAGAAATTATACATTAATCTTTCCTTAATCATTGTTCAAGTTTATTATTCATGTTTATTATTGGGTAATTAGAAGATCATTTGGGTTTATTGGGAGATTGACAACCTTCCATCAATCATCAAGTTCTTCTATTATTCTTTGCATTATTATTATTGGAATCTCCATAGGTATAATTCTCTTAATCCTTGTTTTAATTATTGGTAATCTTTCTTACTTGTTCATCATGTTTGGCTTTGTTAGTATGATTGACAACCTTATTAACATGTTAAACTTGATCATGAATGAGTAGTTCATTAGCTAGGATTAATGGGTAATTAGAGGAAATAAACATGGGGAATGATTCATGCTTAAATTAATATGCTTTCATAGTTTATTTGCTTGCTTGTTATGATCTCAACCTATGCACATGTTATGTTTGATGAAATGCCAAGCCTATGAATCCTTGCATTTTCTACCATCACTTACCTTTTCAATGAGACTTGTAAGACATAAACCAACTCGAGTCTCATTAGACCATGCATATAGTTGAGTAGGGTGGATTAAGTCGACTTGTAGGTGTTGTAAAATCTAATCGATTCGGCTTCGGGACCCAAACCTCCCTAGGATTGTAAGATATAAACCAACTCAATCCATCATAATAATAATAATTGCTTGCATCTAGTAGGAAATATGTTTGTATGATCAACTCCCATGAATCCCTTATGAACCCATGATATCCTAGTACTCTTTAATACTTGTTTACACCTTTTTTTTACTTTATTGCTTTTCATTAGTCTATAACACAACTACAAGCCCAAAACAAATCGTGACACTTGCATCAATTGAGATAGATGGACTTAGAACACAAAGCACACCGTCCCATGGATCGACCTCGACTTACCACTAACTAGTTGTATGTTGAGTATAATAAATGTGTTTGAATGGGTGTACAACGACACACACCACATCAACACACAACCCCACGGTCACAACAACAATACAACAACGACACAACAGCCGACACATTAGACGAACAACAGAAACTGAGTAGGTGAACCTACCTTTAAGCGACTGCGACGATCCCATGTCCATACATGCAACACCCAGTAAACAAGTAACACCTATACACACAATATAATCATCTATTGCTACCATTCTAACCATAACTGAGAAGACAGAGATACGGATGATGATGACAACATACCAACATGAGGAAACTTGGCAAAGGACCGCTACCAGACTCAAGCTATGCACTCTTAAGGCATAGGGACCTTCAAAGGCTCCCATGGAAGGCATATGGTGAAGGGAAGAGGAAGGGACGACATCTAGGTTAAGAAGAAAGAGGCGGAAATGATTTGCGGTTTTAGGAAAACACGATTATAAACCCTCGCCGAAAAGACGCTTATCGATCGAGTAACTCACGTACTCGATCGTGTATCCAAGCTACTCGATCGAGTAGCCTCTACTCTATCGAGTACCACCGATAACTTAAGACACGAGATAACTTTGGCACGTATTCCTAAGGATAATTACTGCTCCCAAGGTCGGTCAACGCTGGTCAACGGGTCCCTAAAAGGGCGGGTATTACAGTCTTCCCCCCTTAAAAAGAACTTCGTCCCCGAAGTTCAACTCACCTATCCCAAGGCACAAGATACGGAAACAAGGCGACATCAGTACTCCTTCTATATAGGTCACTATTCCCCAGAAATACCATCCCCCATGTCAACATCATCAACTGTCTAACACTCCACCTAGATCCACTTCTACACTTTACCACATTAAGTACCAACCTCACAACATGAATTAGCACAACCAACGACTACACTGCTACTCCCAACTCTTAGCCACGCACTACAAGATTACACTTCACTAGTACACGACCATCAACACGAAACATGTCACATTAACACAACTATGTCACCCAACGATACGATTCTATTCAAACGCATGACATCGCCACTATCTCTCTATGACCGCTTTTTAATAGCACCTTATTCAACCAGTACTTCAACATACAAATTACTCAACAAACAATGAAAATAATCATAGCTTCGTACTAGGAAGGTAACAGAAATAATAGAAAACATTATAAACAAGCAACAAAATAATTGCAATATCGACCTTTTTATTTTGCGACATTACTCTTTCCCTCTAAAAGGAACTTCGTCCCCAAAGTTCACCACCGAATTATTACTCACATTACTTAAAGCTTACCTCTTGTCATATGACAAACACATACCATGCCTTATGGACAGTACTCATTAATCACACAAACATTAATTCATAAAATCATTTGCTACTTAATTCGAATAATTAGCCACAATTATAACGTATGTATATATCAATTATATATATATATATATATATATATATATATATATATATATATATATATATATATATATATATATATGGGAAGCACACAACTCCGGTGAAATATAACTAGTAGACATTAAGGATGTAAAATGAATGCAATAAGAACCAACTGCCACTTGCATTGTTCGTTACTAATCCGCGTTAAAAACCCAAACACGACTCCCAAAATATGAAATTAACGTCCAAACATGTTGCTAATCATAAAAAACCATATTAAACATCAAAATATGCAATGATATAACCATTAAAACAATTTTAATTAATTAAATATGCCTCTAACAGTGCCACTCGATCGAGTATATAGGGTACTCGATCGAGCTGGCCCTACTCGATCGAGTGTCTTAGCTACTCGATCGAGTTGCCTCAAATCGGAATACTCCATCCCCGTCCCACCTGCAGCTACTCGACCGTGTGAGGGGCACCCCGTCGAGTGGCCACAGGTCAAAAACCTCGAAATCTTCCTGTCATAACACACACACACAATATATATATATATATATATATATATATATATATATATATATATATATATATATATATATATATAATGTCACACAAGCGCGAGTCGGGATGACAACCCGACCCCCAAAATCCTGGAAACAAATTCAAACTAAGAAAATTCGGCCTTATGGCCATCCATACAAACCAAATGTAAGAAGTACTAACTAAAAAAGACTACTACCATCCAACACAACCAACCATAAACAAAGAAAAAGAAAAAGAGTATCACTCCTACTGCGGCTGCTCGTCCATCATCTCATCCCCAGCTCCATCCCCTCCCGAGGTACCTGCTCCTGATGACCCAAGACCCGCATCGACCCCTGCTCCAGCTCCTGGACTCTCATACCATGGGGTCAAACCACCAAAAGCAAAGGACTGTGGTCTTCCCCATGCTGCCATGTCCACTCTATAGGAGTGGAAAACCCCACTATAGTCCCCAACCCCGCTCCACCACACTGGGTGTGGCCCCTCGGTCCCAATACCCTGATCATAAGCCATCTCATGCATGTTCCGGAGCGTCAAGGTAGAGGACACTCTCTCTGCCAAGTAGCTCGAACGCGTCTCCGGGGTATCCAGGTAGGGGTAACAAGGAAATGGGTACTGAGGCGGTGCTGCTGGCTGTGGCTGGGTCTCAGCCGTCCTCTCCCTCACACGACGTGGCCTCCTCCCTAGCCTAGGTCTATCCTCCGCCGCTCTCACATTATCCCCCTTCCTCGGCTCGGGCATCACCTGAAGGATCGTATCATCAATGAGGTACGTCTGACGCTGCCGAGGTACATCATCATCATCCTCCTCGTTGGAGTCAACAACTACCACCTCTGGGTCTAACGGCTCGGTCGGTGGAAGGTGCTCAGGGCCGGTTTCCTCATCCAGCTCATACCCTACACCCTCCATGTTAGGCTACCATCTGGCAAGGTTCTCAACCATTTCAGGTCGAGGTAGTAATCTCTATCCATGGCAGGCACTGGAGTGGCTAGAGGAACGTACTCAGAAGAAGCCTCAAAGGAAGTTAGCTTTTCAGCTAACCGAGTGGCAAAGGCGCCACAACTCAAGTACCGAGTGGTAGAAGAAGCCATCAAAGCAAGGCTGGCATAGACCATGGCAGGAGCATTAAAGACCACATTCTCGGTCCTCTCCGGGTTGAGATAAGACATCAAAAGCAATAACTCGTGAGAGTTTAACTTACTCATATCAGGCCGCTTATAAAGAATATTCGATATGGAACGAAGGAAGATTCTCAAAGTAACATGCTACACATCATTAATTAACATGTTGCTGGCGGTGGGAGCTGACTTTCCAGTAAGACAAGGCATAAGGCGGCAAACCCCGCACTCAGCTGGAATGTCACGGATGAATCCCTTGGGAGGCTTAGCCAACCCAAGGTGAGAAGCAAAGAAGTCCATGGTTAACACAAAACTCGTGTTCATAAGACGGAATTGGACAGGCTGCTTAGCCGACTTGTATTTAAACGAGCTAATGAACTCCAAAGTCAGAAAAGCATAGGAATGTTTCCTTAAACGATACAGCCCCGTGAACCCCAAGGTCTCAAATATGTGACGGACATCCATCTCAATTGTAATACTCCGTATTTATAAGTCTTTATTTACTCTATCGAGTAGGCCTTACTCTGTCGAGTAAGGGTGAATTGCGTTTTAAAATAGTTTCTGACCTGTTGGGTACTCGATCGAGTAGGGGGGTACTCGATCGAGTACCTTGGGTACTCGATCGAGTAGCCGGGTTACGGGGATGTTTTGTCAGGTTTTGTTAAATGATGCGAGATAAGTATAAAAGGTTGTCCATCACTTTTCTTAGTTTCTTTTATATGTTCTAAAACCTAAGTGAGGAGAAAAGGAGTTACGTAGTTTGTCTGTCATCGCATCGTTAGCAAATCCCGGAGCTAGAGGTGTCGGATTTCATTGTTCTTTGCATCATAGTGTTCCTTGCGTCAAGGGTAAGTCCTACATACCAATTTTATAGCGTTTGGTTGACTTTGTTTAAACCCTAATTTTGGGATTGGGGGTTTTTATGATTTGTTGTGTTGGTAGTGATTATGTGATTATGTGTATAGGAGAAGGGTTCGTAGAGGAAAGGTTTTGAGACAGCTGCTAGATCGTCTGATGTTTGTGTTGCATTCCAGGTAGGATTTCCTACTCAGTATTAGTCCCATAATGGGATGATTGTTGATGTGTTGAGATTGATTGTTTGATATAGTAATTGTATTGTGACGGCTGTGTTTGTGATTGTACACTATTGATGGATTCAGACGGTTGTTGATATTGTGATTGTGATTGGTTGCCTATGGTTCTCGAGATGCGTTCTCGGCTGAGTGGAGTCACTTGCGGGAGTGGCTTCACGCCCTAGTTTCGCCCTTCGTGGAACCCGCCACGGAAGGGGATGTGCACATTAATGGACAGGGTTATCGCTCACTATGTGGAGCGGGGATTTGGTGGGTACGGCTGCGGTCCCCCACTGGCAGGGCTGGTCCAGTGGACAGTCAGTGATTGAGATGATTGGAGTTGGTTGGTTGTGTATGTGTGACAGTTAAGCTGTCTGTTTATCTTATTGTGACATGTATATTAATTGTGTGATTAGTACTGACCCCGTTTAAATGTTTTAAAAACTGTGGTGATCCATTCGGGGGTGGTGAGCAGTTGCTTGGCAGGTATATCTTGGATACGCGTGTATTCTAGCTGGGGATGGAGTCATCACATATTAGAGTCTTTAGTCTTCCGCTGTGTTTGTTAGGACAATTCCTTTCAGTTGGTTTATAGTTTGAGAACAGTTGTATTTTGCTTACAGTTGGTTTTGTTATGTAATCGCTAAAACTTATTTAATAAAGTATGTTTCTTCATTGTCTTATGATTATCATGCCTCGGGTAACCGAGATGGTAGCATCCATATACCTGAGTGGTCCTGGTAAGGCACTTGGAGTATGGGGGTGTTACAAATGGTATCAGAGCGACGATCCTGAAACCTGTAACCAATAAACCCAATGAATATAGGGAGTCATTTAAAATGAACCCGGGGTAAAGGTTGTTGGAGCTAATGCAAAGACTTGGGAGACGTCCTAAAGTCGCGAACTCGCCCTACAATTTTGAACCGGTCACCATGGGATATGTGTCGGGATCGTTATGTGCATATTGTGTGCTGTGTGTATCTATGTAGTAGTATGTTGCATGAATTGATGATGATGACGTGAATTGTATGTTGGTTGATTGTAAAGCATGAAAGTATAATGATTGATACATGTAATTTGGCATGTTATAATTATGTAAGGAAAAGTGTTTTGTCTATATATATATAAAGCGATGTGTAAGTATACATGTTGTTGTTGTCGTGTTGAGTAAAAGTACTGAAGGTTGGGAGTGTGAGTTGAACATGTGCTGGGTGAATATGTTGAACGAATATGGTGGGTAAATATGTGGTATGATGGATGAATTAGTGGAAAAAGATGAATCATCGTGGTATGATAACATGGTTTCAGATTAAGCATGTTATATAATGGAAGTTATTTTATAGTGTTGTTATATTAGTAACATGGAATAGGATTTGTAATGTATGAGTATGATTTGTCTTACGAAAGGCTATAGAATAAAAGCATGTGGGTAGTGCATGATGAATGTTGTTGCTTTGTTTTCGAAAATAATAATATGTGATTGGGGCTACTGGTTTCATGAGTATTGGGTTGTTTTCGTTTAACTTGGTTGTTGTTTAAGTTGTTTGGAAGTAAAAATCAAATAATTATGTCGTCTGATTACAGCAAAGTTGTCTTTAAACTGTTATAACTTGAGATGCGTAAATGATTTTAATGTGATTCCAATTGGAGGTGATAGCTTGTTCTTTTACGATTCTAACGATAGGTCACACGCCCAAAACGACCAAGAAATGAGTGAGTTATGGCTGTTTTACGAAAACTGGACAGTGCTGAGAAATGCGTAGGTACTCGATCGAGTAGCCTTGGTACTCGATCGAGTAAGTGGGTACTCGATCGAGTACGTCAGTTACTCGATCGAGTGTCCCTGGTAATTTGTTTTACGTGCTTATGATCTTCACCTACTCGATCGAGTAAGTCCCTTACTCGATCGAGTGGCCTGTACTCGATCTAGTGACCCCTATTTTGGGTCATATGCTTATCTTTTGACTTCGTTGCATATTATGTTTAATTCAAAGGCGTTATTTTGCTTCTTTATGCATTGTTTTACATGTATGTTGGTCTTGACGCGTAAGTTACCCAATTTTGTGGTGTAAAGAGTGGCACCTATGATGAGTATGAGTTCGGTGGGGAGGACATGATTTATATGTGTTGGGATTGGTAAGACTTAATTGAGGCATAGAGCATGTTGTGTGAGACGAGATGAGTGACATGATTGTATGTTGAGTAATGAAAATGTAAGTGAATGTGGGCAAGGCATGATGTCAGTTTAAGGAACGTGAGAGTGAAAAGATTGAAAGAAAGGATGTGGATAGTAGCAACCTGAGATGTATAATAAATTATGGAGGGAGATGGCTAGAAATAGTGTTGAGTAAGAACATATGTAATGAAAGGTCGTTTGGAAATAGTGGTATATAGCGAACTTAATGGGACATGTCGCGACGGGGATTTGCAGGTAGTGACTGAGTTTGGAAATTTGTGTTATCGAGAGACGAAACTACTGTGTCATTTCCTTGGGTAATTAACGGTATTAAATGAATTCTGATTTCTAGAGATGTAAAAAGGGAGATGCAATTGTTTGAACATTAAACGTTGATTCTATGGATAGATTAGTGGCAAGTGTGAGTGATAGCATAATAAGAGAAGATCCATGGTAAGAAAGAGTGAGATGATGTCGGTAGAAAATAAGGGAATTTGAGTTTTGGAGCAACGAAGGGGTAACTGGATTTCTAAAGAGTTAGCTAGAAGGAATAAGGAGTTGAACTATTAATTGGTATTATTGAGTGTAAAGAGAAAAGAAGGATAAAAGTAAGCTGAGGAAAATATTCACCGGAGTTATGTGATATAAAGGTAAGGAATCATTGAAATGTGTGATAGCGTCACGAGGATGTTAGCTAAAGGTTATATAGGAGTTTCAGGACAACATGATTGATAATGAGTTTCGAGGAATTAAGGGAGCAAGAAGTTGGTGGAGTATTGGCACGATACGAGGTATTTGGTGGAGAGTTGGATGACAACACAAATAAGACAGTATTGGGAATAATGTTGAGGTAATTTTGTGGATGGGTTTGATGTTCGTTATTTGAATGATAACCAAAGATAGGAGAAAAACCGTGTGATTTTGATATGAGTGTAAGAGGTTTGATATACGAACAGTGGTGGTATTGTGGTGTTGTCACTAGTGGTTAAGAGTGATGGTATATTAGAAAGGTAGCAATTCTAAAGAGGTTGATTTGGTAGGGACCTGATTGTTGTGTATAATTGTGAGAGGGTATAAGATGTGGTTAGATGAGGCGGATGCTAATAGTTGAATAGTAAATGTATGGTTATATTTGGCAGGAAGTGATGGTTGTGCGAATGGGGGAATATGTTATGAGGGACATATGAGTTAAACTCGGGCGATAGGTAACCTTTATCGAGTGGTAACTTACGTGGTCAGGATTGACTAGTTGGTTGTGATTACGGGTCTATGATATGTGTAAATGTTTGTGTGAGGTTCTGACCTCACAAGAAGTGGTATGGTGTGATAATTATAAAGTTGTTTTATGAATGTTCTATAATATATATGTTGGACACGGTAATTTAATTGAATGATATCCAAAAAGGTAATAATTTGATTAATTTGACATGGCTAGTTATAATTTTATGTGTATTAATAACACATGTGTATTCCGTGAAATGGTAGAGATGATGTTCATGAGATGCTTATCTGTTTATTCATATAATATGTTGCGTTGTGATTGAGTAAAGTGGATTTGAGTAAGTTTTCTTATCCGAAAGGTTATTTCCGAGTCAGTATTTATGGAATTGTATGTAGTTGTGATGTCTATCGATGTGGTTGTGGTGCCTCGGGTGGTGATCCGGGCACGATATTTAGTGTTGTGATGCGGGTATTTTCGCACTACGGTGTGGCTGTTGGTGGCGGTGTTGTGATGCCGTCACCGGTTGTGGTGGAGTAGGCGGGATGATTATGATACGAGTTTTTCGAAAGTGCATACCATTATACATAGATTGTTGTTTTGTTTCTTTGTTGTTCTTTGTGAGTTTTGGTTGAACATGTAGACAATTGTCTTGCTTATTGATGTTTTCTTTACCAGGTTAAGTTAAGAATGAGGTAGAGTATGATATGAAATAGAGTTGAATATGTTTTCGTTGTTGTCATGGTATAGTGATGTTCTATTGATGGGATACGGTTGTGAGAGGTTGTTACAGTAATTTTGATCTTGTTCTAGATAAGGCTTTAGTAGACATGGTAATGGAAAATGATTCGTGGAACATGTGTTGTAATGATCTGAAAGCGGCACGTAGTTCATAATCTTTTGTTGGGACAGTGAGTGTAGGGTGTTGGGGGAATTAGTGTCATATTAAGTTATGTATGAGTTTTGCGGTAATGAAGGAAAGAACTTGAGGATCTGGAATGAGTGCACGTAACAAGTGTGGATCGTGAGTTATGATTTTGATGATGGGAGTTTCATATAGTTTATATAGAGTGGTATGTCATGTTGCGGTAATGTGGAAAAGTTGAAGTTTTGGGTTAAGATAAAGATTTTGAGGTATAGGTTAGGTGGTGTGACGAGTGGATTGAAGTATGAGAATTGTTTAAGTAAGAGAGCCTTGGATACATGCATGGCGAGTGTTTAGAGTATAGGTGGTTATCTATGACATGTGATGATGATGAGAATAATAAGAAGATATAACTAAGGATATAGTATTAGTAGGTTACGAGGACGTAACATTTACCTTAAGAGGAGTAGGATGCGATAAAAGAGATTTTGATGGTTGTTCATATGGTAGTATATTTGGAAGTAGAGTGTTGGTGTAACATAAGATATGGATTTGTATATGTTGTGGTTGATAGTGTTAAAAGGTCATGGGCGTGCTTGTAGTAGTTTGATGTTAGGAATGCGAGAATACTTCGATAGTGTTGACGGTTGGATGATGAGATTATGAGTGTGAGTAAACTTCGAGGACGAAGTTCCTTTTAAGGGTGGTAGAATGTAACATTCCATTTGATGTCTATAAGTGTCTTGATTTTGGATTTGATAGTGGATGATATTATGGAGCTAGCAGCGTTAGAGGATGGTAGTTGGTTATGTATGGAGTTGGTGTCGTGAGAGATATATATGTGGTGGATACGATACCGTGAGTCATGTTAGGGAAGTAAACATAGTTGGTGGAGTGGGTGTTAAAAGTTCATGTTTTATGTTTGGTCGAGTTCTTGAGTTCTTAGTTATGTTGTTGTGTCCTGGTCGAGTTAGTATGGTTGTTTTTATGTATGGGTTGAACTTCGGAGACGAAGTTCTTTTTAAGGAGGGAAGACTGTAATACTCCGTATTTATAAGTCTTTAGGTACTCTATCGAGTAGGCCTTACTCTGTCGAGTAAGGGTGAGTTGCGTTTTAAAATAGTTTCTGACCTGTTCGGTACTCGATCGAGTAGCTGGGGTACTCGATCGAGTACCTTGGGTACTCGATCGAGTACCTTGGGTACTCGATCGAGTACCTTGGGTACTCGATCGAGTAGCCGGGTTACGGGGATGTTTTGTCGGGTTTTGTTAAATGATGCGAGATAAGTATAAAAGGTTGTCCATCACTTTTCTTAGTTTCTTTTATATGTTCTAAAACCTAAGTGAGGAGAAAAGGAGTTACGTAGTTTGTCTGTCATCGCATCGTTAGCAAATCCCGGAGCTAGAGGTGTCGGATTTCATTGTTCTTTGCATCATAGTGTTCCTTGCGTCAAGGGTAAGTCCTACATCCCAATTTTATAGCGTTTGGTTGACTTTGTTTAAACCCTAATTTTGGGATTGGGGGTTTTTATGATTTGTTGTGTTGGTAGTGATTATGTGATTATGTGTATAGGAGAAGGGTTCGTAGAGGAAAGGTTTTGAGACAGCTGCTAGATCGTCTGATGTTTGTGTTGCATTCCAGGTAGGATTTCCTACTCAGTATTAGTCCCATAATGGGATGATTGTTGATGTGTTGAGATTGATTGTTTGATATAGTAATTGTATTGTGACGGCTGTGTTTGTGATTGTACACTATTGATGGATTCAGACGGTTGTTGATATTGTGATTGTGATTGGTTGCCTATGGTTCTCGAGATGCGTTCTCGGCTGAGTGGAGTCACTTGCGGGAGTGGCTTCACGCCCTAGTTTCGCCCTTCGTGGAACCCGCCACGGAAGGGGATGTGCACATTAATGGACAGGGTTATCGCTCACTATGTGGAGCAGGGATTTGGTGGGTACGGCTGCGGTCCCCCACTGGCAGGGCTGGTCCAGTGGACAGTCAGTGATTGAGATGATTGGAGTTGGTTGGTTGTGTATGTGTGACAGTTAAGCTGTCTGTTTATCTTATTGTGACATGTATATTAATTGTGTGATTAGTACTGACCCCGTTTAAATGTTTTAAAAACTGTGGTGATCCATTCGGGGGTGGTGAGCAGTTGCTTGGCAGGTATATCTTGGATACGCGTGAGATCTAGCTGGGGATGGAGTCATCACATATCAGAGTCTTTAGTCTTCCGCTGTGTTTGTTAGGACAGTTCCTTTCAGTTGGTTTATAGTTTGAGAACAGTTGTATTTTGCTTACAGTTGGTTTTGTTATATAATCGCTAAAACTTATTTAATAAAGTATGTTTCTTCATTGTCTTATGATTATCATGCCTCGGGTAACCGAGATGGTAGCATCCGTATACCTGAGTGGTCCTAGTAAGGCACTTGGAGTATGGGGGTGTTACATCAATTCCTAGGTCATCTAGAAGTGTGGTGTCCACACAACGGGTGGGTCATCTTTCGGGCCTATAAAGCTACAAACCTCTCCCTCTTCTTGTAGTCCACAAAGACTACTGAAGGGTATTCCGGTACAGATGCTACTACTGGTGCGCTACCCTCCCCAACTTCGGGCTGAGAAGCCCTTCCCCTCTTACTTTATCGGGTTCCCAGGTTTAGTCTCGGCATCTGTTTCAGCATATAATTTAAGTACACACTCATAGGCACCAAAACATATAGTTTGCACAAATTAAGCATGGAGTAAAACATCTATGTACATACTATCACCAACAATTTCCCAAATTACGAGTAAAATTCAAATTTCTCCAATGTTCAGACGGTCTTTACAGCTGCGAAAAATTTAGCATAATTATTATGAATTACTCAACTACTACAACTTTCAACATATGGCTCAAATACAACCACATATATACTTGAAATCACGTAAAACATTCTTGTATGCTCATAGAAAAGAGTAACCAAGCATACTCTATCACTGACAATCCAAACTATAAATAAACTTCCCAATTCTAGTCATCAGACGGTCTCTACAGCGTAACAATTTTGACATATTTATCATGAATTAGCATCACTACTACTACTTCAAAGGTTTAACCCTTAACATATAGTCATATTCAACACAAAATTCCAATCATAGAAAACGAATTTTAGTTTGGGGCACTTTTAAGACGGAGTTTTAAGGCAAATTTTGAGGTGAAAAACACAAAATTCGACTTCCCACATGATATATGCAACATATACTACTCAATTTCATCACTCAATCATGAAAAAGGCACACAAAAATCAACTTGATTTCGCAAACCATAGAAAATTCGTCCCCAAATTTTGCAATTTCTATTCAATTTTAGCATAATAAACAACCATACATAATCATAAAAGGGGAGCATGTGAATCATATTACAACAATTACAAGCAACTTCACTTCCATATAAACCGAAATTTTAGATTATTCCACCATTCAAATTATTTCTAAGTGATGAAAACATGAAAATAAGAAAGAAATTCATACCTTAGTCAATTAGGAAGTGAAAGAACGAATCAAGCAATGAGAATTACCCAAATTAATCACCACAAACCCAAGAATGCAAGAGTTTTAGAGAGATTTAGGAAGTTAGGGTTTGCAAAAGAAGAAGAAGAAATAGGAAGAAAGAGGAAGAATAAGGGTTTTATGAAACCCCGGAGGTCCCTGTACTGTAGCCTACTCGATCGAGTGCCTAGGGTACTCGATCGAATGCCCTCTACTCGATCGAGTAGGCGCTATTTCATCGAGTAACCGTAGGCAATTCCTACGTCTCGACGTCATAGCTTCCTAACTAGATCGAGTGAGGTCTACTCGGTCTAGTAAGCACTCGCACTCGATCAAGTAAGGTTGAGTACACGGTTAGAATTACAAAATTAACTGAAAGTTCTTGTAAAACAATATCACGTGTCAACTCCAAACCAAGTTCGGAAGTCGTCACTGGTTATCGTACTCATTTATATATTACCATTTCTAACCAAATATATCATACAGTCTTACAAAATAAAATGCACATCACATTATTCTATCATGAACTTTTCTCAACACGATTTACCGGCTACCGAGTCATCCATGCATGCAACTATCTCATTATATCATGTCTAAACTTGTTTTACTACATTATTAACAAATTAATACTCACTCTACTTCAAACACATAATTAACGATAAATTTCCATGTATTGTCCAAGTGTAATAGCAACATATTCATGCCTCAACATAAACAGGTTATTCTACACAAATTATTCACCACACAAGCAGAAACGTTCAACCTTTAAACATTGCATATACCCATTACTATTTTGATAATTCTCATTATAACTCAACACTTCCTTAGCTATCATTATTATGGCTACTGTAAGACTTATAAACTTGTATAGGATCACCATCACTAACAACCTGAAACAAACACCAGTATTACCACATTTCATATCACATCACACACCTCTACTCTTTTCACACACTTCTATCATATAGAACCTTCTACGTTTCTCATTATAATCACATACGCACCTTAACTCCACCACAATTTCACCTACACGATTCTAACATAACTATTATACCGATATTAACTTCAACAAGGACGCAACCACAACAATTCTCACATAATCACCATACACGTCAAGTACATACTTACTGACTCTACACCCCTGATGCGACCATAATTGGCGCATATTTAGCCCCCGAATTACCATTGTTTCCATGCTTTTTAGTGCCTATTTGGGTCATTTCTTATCTTTAGTTCTTTGTTTTGCATATTCTTTGAGATTTTGATTCCTTGGTAGGAAAGGAGTAAGAATCTTGCATTTTCATGGCAAAACGAGGCTAAATTGATCGTATTCAATGACCAAGCATCAAGGAGAGACAAGACTAGAAGACCTTTGTACATAGCATAGTAGAAGAGCATTGTTGAGAAAAGGATCCTTGAGTCCCCAAGGAAATCCCCAAGGAATTCGTGAAGAAAAGGGAAGAAAAAGAAGAAGGAAAGCTGCTGAACTACAATCCGAACGGATTGTAGAGAATCCGTCCGTCCTTGCCAGTCCGAGCGTCCTCACCAGGAATCCGCTCGGATTCCTCATGCCCAGTCCGAGCGTCTTGTTCCTTGATCCGCTCGGATCGTCCACCCCAGATCCGGCCGTCCCGACTCCCAGCCGCACGGATCACAGCACAGCACAGTTTCGTTCTTCAAGCTACGAAATGGAGAAGCCCTTCTCTCGGATAATCCCGGAGGCTCCTTGCTCAACTTAAAAAGTGTAATTACTAGTTTAGCCCTTAGTTAACCCTAATGCATCCTCCCTAATTTTCACTATAAATACCCCATTAGTCTAATTAGAGGAGCATGTTCTTCTTATCAATAGTTAGAGTAGTTAATATCAATCAAATCTCTCTTCAATATTGTAATCAAATATTAATCAAGTTTTAATCCAAGTTTTAGTTCTTGAATCTCTGTCTTGTTCTTCATTTATTTTGGGTAATTAGAAGATTATTGGGTTTATTGGGAGATTGACAACCTCCCATCAATCATCAAGTTCTTCTATTATTCTTTGCATCTTTATTATTGGAATCATTAGTAGGTATAATCTCTTAATCCCTTTTTAATTATTGCTAATTACTTTCATTTATTCATCATGTTTCATTATGTTAGTATGATTGACAACCTTTCTAGCATGATCAATATGATAATGAGTGAGTAGTCTCTTAGCTAGGGTTTAATGGGTGATTAGGGGAAACCAACATGGGGAATGATTCATGCTTAAATTAATATGCTTTCATATCTTATTTTCTTGCTTGTTTTGATCTTAATACATGCACATGTTATATTTGATGAAATGCTAAGCCTATGAATCCTTGCATTTACTATCATCTTCTATCCTTTCAACTTGACTTGTAAGACATAACCCAACTCGAGTCTTGTTAGACCATGCATGTGTTAAGTAGGGAAGATTAAGTCGACTTGTAGGTGTTGTACAATCCAAGAGATTCGGCTCCGGGACCCAAACTTTCCTAGGATTGTAAGACATAACCCAACTCGATCCATCACAACAATAATTGCTTGCTTATAATTTGAGAACATGTTTGTATGATCATATCCCATGAATCCCCTATGAACCCATGACACCCTAGTGCTTTTAATCAATTGTTTACACCCTTATTTCATTTATCTTGCTAGTTTATTTTCATTGTTATTTTAGTTTAGTAACCTTCTACATCAACCCAATTTGTGACACCCCCTAGACACCGCTAGTTACAATAGAATCTTCATTTCAATACCCGTCCCTTGGGATCCGACCTTTACTTGCCTCTTTACTAATTGTAGAGTTGTTTGTGAAGTATAAATTGTGTTTTGTATCGACCATTGACCAACGACCACATATGTTTAATTGTGAACACCAAATGGCTCCGATCAAAAATGGCGCCGTTCTTGGGGACGGTGTTTAATTGATTTAAGATTTCTTTTATTGTTTTTAGTTGTGTCTTTTTCACCTTGGGAAGTAAAACTCCTCAAGGTTTGTTCTAATTGTTTTCTAGTTGTTTGATATTTTGCATGTCTAGAAGGTTACAAAGAGATTTGTTACCTTTTGACCGTGAAATCGAAAGAACCTTGACGAATAATAGGAGACTTGTTAGGAGGAATTTGGGAGGTGTTGGTGAAGTTGTTCAACCCACTAGTGAGTTTGTCAATCCTTTCGCAATAGAAGGAGAAGAGAACCCATTTAACAATATCCCACAAAATCCACCTACAATGCCTAAATTCTCGTCACACTCTATACCCACCGAGGAGGATTTACCAAATGGTACTCCTACCCCACAACATCTCACCGGTAATTTTATTGCCAAGTCCGCCTTCATCCAACTAGTTGAGAGGAGCCAATTCGGGGGAATGCCTAGTGAGGACCCTCATTCTCACATGGAAACATTTTGTGATTATTGTGAAGCTATCTCTCAAACGGGCGTGACTCAAGACCAAATAAGATGGGTCTTATTTCCTTTTTCGTTAATCGGCACCGCAAAGCAATGGTTGAAGGGCCTTGATAAGGCCACTCTTGGAATAGATTCTTGGAAGAAGTTAGCTCTAGCTTTCTACAAAAAATTCTACCCACCGGAAAAGACCAATATGCTAAGAGCTCAAATTACGGGTTTTAAGCAAAGGGATGAAGAGTCTTTGTATGAAGCTTGGGAGCGGTTCAAAGGTATTTGTCGCTCATGTCCTCACCATGGACTTAGCGAATGGTTTTTAGTGCAACAATTTTGGAATGGTTTATATGAAGATTCAAGGAACATTCTCAATATGGGATCAAATGGAATGTTCACCGAAGTTGATGACAATCAAACGTGGAACAAGATTGAGGAAATGGCGGTCCATAATTCGCAATATAGTAGGCCTCGCAAGGCTACTAGAGGAGGAAAGTATGAAGTGGACACCGTTACTCAATTGGGTGCTCAACTTAGTGCTCACATTGACACAATCAACTTGAAGTTTGAACAAGCTATGACTAGACTTGAGGAAAACTCAAAATCATCAAAACATCATGTCAATGCCATGACGGCATCCTCATCAATCCCAAGCGGGATATGTGAGAATTATGGAACCTTGGGTCATGACTCAAGTGAATGTAGGGGAACAACCGAACAAGTTAATGCTTTCCAAGCTTACAAAAGTGGTACCCCTTATTCAAATTTTTACAATGAAAATACCAAGTTCCATCCAAATCTCTCATACAAGAGCCAAAATGTTCAAAACCCTCAACCAACATACACTCCACCACCCATGAGAAATCAAAATCAAAGACCATTTTTCAATCAAAACCAAAGTTACCAAAATCAAAATCCATACAATCACCACAATGACCAAAGTTTTGATGTCAAAAAAGCGGTCCTTCAAATGCAAAAAAATCAACAAGAATTTTTCACCCAAATGCAAAAGGATAGCCAAGCAAAGGATACCACCATCAACAACATTCTAGCTCACACCAAGATGTTGGAAACACAATTGACCCAACTAGCATCTTCAAACTCACAAAGGCAAAAGGGGCAATTACCACCCCAAGGTAATCCCCCTAGACATGAAACGGTTAGTGCCATTCACTTGAGAAGTGGTACAACATATGAAGCACCGAAGGAGCAAGTTGAGAATGAAGTTGTGAGAGCTAGTGAGAATGAAGTTGTGGTGCAAGGTCCCAAAGAAGGGGAATCATCAAAAGAAGAAAGTTCAAAGATAAATGAAGACAAAGCCAAAGAAAAGGAACCCATTGTGATTAGACTTCCTTTTCCAAGTCGTCAAGCCAAGCCTAAATTTGATGATCAACTTGGAAAGTTCATGGAAATTGTGAAGAATTTAGAAGTCTCAATTCCTTTCACGGAATTAATCAATCACGTTCCGGCCTATGCAAAGTACATGAAAGATATCCTCACAAAGAAGAAGTCAATCCGGAAACTTGAGACTATCGCCTTCACTAAGGTGAGTAGTGCAATACTTCAAGGGAGTTCACCTCCAAAGTTAAAGGATCCGGGAAGCTTCTCAATACCGTGTACCAGTGGCGACACGACGATCAACAAAGCCTTATGTGATCTAGGGGCTAGTGTGAGTGTCATGCCGTACTCGGTAAGTAAATGGTTGGGAATGGGAGAGCTTAAATGTACCAATATCACTCTTCAAATGGCCGATAGATCGACGAAGACACCATTAGGGATATGGGAAGATGTCCCGGTGCGGGTGGGAAGTTTTTCATCCCGGTGGACTTTGTCATTTTTGATATGGAGGAAGATTCCAACATTCCAATCATCTTAGGAAGACCTTTCCTACACACCGCGGGTGCGGTGATTGATGTGAAACATGGAGAGCTTACTCTAGAAGTGGGAGATGAAAGCATAACTTTTAATCTTGACAAGACCATGAGAGCTCCTCGTTTGCATGAGCCATGTTTCATGATTGATCATTATAGCCGAAAAGATGAAAGGAAGAAATCGGAACTCCAATGGAGGAAGAAAGTTAAAGATGCTCCATTCAAAGAGCAAGTGAATTGTGAAAAGGAGAGCTTGCAAAGCTCATCAAAATCAACCAAGGAAGAAGATGATGGCCTCATTGGCCAAGAGAAGAAATTGGGAGAGTTGTCTCCATCCAAGCAAGAGATTTTCAATGATCAACTCAATGAAGTTTGTGGTCTTTGGGACGACGAATTTGAAGGGATCTTTAATCCCTACATTGGGCATGCCATCGATCATGATCAACAACAAGGGCCACGGTCTATTGAGGACCTCTACCACAACAATGAACAAGCTTTTAATTATTTCTTCGAGGTGTTGAGCAACATCAACAACACCTTGAACATGCCCCCTTGACATCTCATCAAGAATGAGAGTTTGGTGGAGTCCTCCCTAAACCACCACTTGTAAATATTTCTAACTCCCTAACTTACTTTTTAATTTTTGTATTGCATTTTTGTCATTTTTGGATTTTATTTACTTTGATCAAAATAATTGTCATGAAAAGAGAGAAGTGAGGGAGGGATTAACAATTTTAAATTGATGTGTAGTGCTTTACCTTAGTGTGGGGATGGCAATTGCCTAGGCTATTCATGCCTTAGTAGTGCCCCCACAATGAAGAACACAAGATTTGAAAAAAAGAAAGAAAGAATGATAAGGGAAATGCATTGTGCACGAATGAAGCGAATCCGGGAACAAAGGAGAAGAATCCGAGCGGATTCCTGAGAATCCGCCCGTCTGCAGAGGATCCGAGCGTCCTGCTGAGAAGACGCCCGTTTTGGGCTGGGCTGAAAACTGCAAATTCTTGACTGTTGAAGAATCCGAGCGGATTTCTGGAAAGACGCCCGTCTCATAGAATCCGTCCGTCTTGTGGACAATCCGCCCGTCTTGCAGCTGAAGAAAAACAAAGAAAAATCTCTGGACAAGAATCCGTCCGTCCTGACAAGAATCCGCCCGTCTCATCTCGAAGAATCTGAGCGGATTCCCCAGAATCCGCCCGTCTCTAGGCGGGATTTTTGAAAATTTGAAGCTGAAGAATCCGAGCGGATTGCGCCTAATCCGCACGGATTGTCCCTGCGTCCTAATATTGTCGAGTTCCTTAAATACCCACCCCACCTTCATTCATTCATTCATTCACTCATAAACACTACCCTCAACATCAAAACCCTCATCCTCTCCATCTCAAAAACAAAAACCCTCATCAAAACTCACCAAAATCAAATCAAACCATCCTTCAAACAACAAATCAATCACTCCATCTTCATCAAAAATCAAAACCAAGCACAAAATCTTCACCTTTGAATTGATTTTTGTTCTCATAAAAACAAAGCCTTTCACCTTCAAAATCGATTTGGGCATTCTACAAATTGAAGATTTTTGACTCTTTACTTGGTTAGCTCATCAAATGGCAAGAACAAAGGGAGCAACAAAGGCACCAAAAGCAAAGGCTCTCTCTCAAAGGCAAAAAGCTCTACAAACAAAGAAAGCTATGGCAATGGTGGTAGCAACACCAAGCTTGGAAGTGCAACCACAACAACAACAAATTTCTATGGAAGCATCACCTTCTACTCCGGTAATTAACCAACTCTTGCATTATCCGGAGGTAACTTTCATTTCCGATGCCCATAGAGATACATTTGTCAAGTTTGCTATGAAACAAATCCAATCCACCAAATTCATATGTCAAGATGCTTTAGAGAAGTTAGGTGTTCTTGAACAAACAAGAGTCTTTTTCAATGCCATGGGTTTGAAGAAATTGTTTGAAATGAAGGAAGTAACATACCCCTCCCTTGTTTTGGAATTCTTAAGTTCTTTAAAAGTGACAAAAGTTGAGAATAGGGAAAATATTGAGTTTCGTCTAGCTAACACTAGTAGACGCATTACCTTTCCGGAATTGGGTAAAATTTTGGGTCTTAGCGATGAACATAAATTTTATAAGCAATATGGGAAGTATGATCCCGAGCCTCTTTGGGAGGCAATCTCCGGGAAGAAATTTGAAGATTTTAAAGCTTGTCGTGCTCTTTTGGTCCATCATCCGGGCATAAGAGTATGGCACAAAGTTGTGGGAAATACCATTATTGCTAGGAAAGACACCAATCATTTTACGGGACTCGATTTTATTCTCCTTGAATCAACTTTGAATATTGGAAGAATTCACACCAAGCCTTACAATTCTTTGAGGCTATTGGTTGATAGATGGCTCCATGTAGATAGTGGGAAGAAGGGTCAAACCGTAATTGTTAATGGCGGCCTTGTCACGGTCCTAGCCAAGCACTTTGATCCTAATTTCAATAAGGATAGCAAGTACAAGGCTAAGGATGGTGGCCATCTTATTGATATGTCCACCTTGATTAACAAGTTTAAGTGGGTTGCTCACAATCCCCTTGACACCAAATTTGGGTGGCTTACTAGTGAGGCTCGATCATTCACTTTACCCGCAAAGATTTGCCGTCTTAGTGTCCACCGGACCAACTATTTACTTCCCCTATCCAAGGAAGCCGAGTACATCATTCAACAACAAAAGGGTGATCATGAAACTCCCTCCTCTTCCATTGTTATACCACCTTACCCCTATGATTATGAAGAGTTCAAACCGCAAGGAGTTGAAATTAGAAAAGATTATGTCACTCTTCTAATGCAAGCCATGCACAAGCAAGCTTATGAAGATCGGAAGAATGCTTATTTGGCTCAATATCCTCCCCTCTTGCATCTAGCTAGGCAAGGACTCCTTGATCCATCTTGTCCTTTGCCTAGTTGGGCGGATAAAGAAGCCTTATTTCCGGGTGCATCTAGGGACGTGGTGGAAGACAATGAGGTTGTTGGAAATGGTGAAGAATTTGATGATAACATAGAGGAAGAAGCAAGTGGAGATGAAGAAGGAGATGGTGAAGATGATGATGAAGAAAGCAATGAAGAAAGTGCCAAGGAAAGTGGCAATGTGACCACTTCTCATGAGGGAAGTGGTGATGATGATAGCATGATGGAAGACTAGCCTTGGAGATTCCTACTCTCCCACGGTTTGTCTATATCTCTTTGTATTTTATTTTATTTTGATCATTGTTAGTTTAGTCCTAGCAACATCAAAGGACTCACACCTCGGTTCCATTGAGGTGTTCTTTATTGTTCCCATTTTTGAAAATCCAAAATGACAATCTTATTTCATGCATAGCATAGCATGTGCATGAACTCCCCCATGCTTTGACATTAGCAATAGTGTCTTACTTGGTTTGGGGAAGTTAATGCATACGCAACGGGAGGTAATCTAAATTATCCTCTCCGTCATAACAAAAAACCATGCATCATGTAGTATAGCTTAGTGTAGAATTGCATTTAGTATAGAAAATCATGCATCATTTTGCATAATTTCCATCATTTTGGCCATTGAGGACAATGCCCATATTAGTGTGGGGATGGGAATTCTAACACTTAACTTTTATCCAAAAACCATAAAAATTGAAAAATTTCAAAAAAATCATAAAAATCATAAAAATTGAAAAACCAAAAACAAGTTCATTTCCTTTGTATATATTGTCTTGTATATATTGTGTTTGTTTCATCCTTGTTCACTTTGATCGACTACGCCACATCCGAGACATGAGGATATTGAAGACCGCATGGTATGATCTTTCCAATCTCCTTTTTCCTCTTTATGTTAATGACTATGTGGCTTTATTTTGATTGATGCGGTAAAAACAATGTGAATTTAGGATTGCATTTAGTTTATTTGGCATGTTAGTTGGTATAATCATTTGCATTAGGATGTTTATATGTTAGTTGTATCATGGCATGTAGTTGCATGTTAGAAAAATTTTGCGAAACCGTCTATTTGGGAAGCTTGACAAGTGTATATAGGCCCTAGTAGATGCTTTTTATTCTTAAGACTTTGCTTGTTAGAATACTTGTAAAACACCCTAGGATGTGTCATGCTAGTATCCTTTGACCCATGGATTAAGGCCTAGTCAAGAGTACCTTGTGGTGTGATAACTCCTTGGCTACCGTTTATTCCAAGGTGACCCTTGAAACCATGCATACCTCTATCATTCATCCATGTTCTACCATACATTTTTGTCAACAAAAGGGAATGGGCACAAAAAAGAAATCAATTTGAGTTCAATGAAATGAAAAGAAAGTTTGCAAAAATGCATCAAATGAAAAGAGGAGCAAAAATAGAACTCCTAAAAGCTTCAAATACAAGGCACCCTCGTTACTAATTGGGGTGACTTTGAAAATGTTCAAAAATAAATGCAAAAAAGTTGTCAAGTATTAAAATGCCAAAAATCAAAAAGAAATGGCAAAGAAAGTGTTCTCAAATGTCAAATGCCACAAGAAATTGGGGGGAAAACAAAAACAAAAGCAAAACTCCCAAAGTGAAACTCAAATTCTATCGATCCCTTTTCCATCTTATCCATTTTTGTGCATGGTAGAGAGGGGACGACCCTTCTTCTTGTCTAGGCAAGAGGGGGAATTCCGCGATCCTCCAGTGTTTCTAACACCATGGGGAGTCTACTCTTGACAAAAGCATTTAACGATTGAGGACAAAGGTACCCTAGCTTGACACATTTTGGAGGTGATTTATTGGTATCCTTCTAGGCTTAGTAGTTTGAACAAATTGCATCTATGAAGGATTGTGTACCCTTGAATTGCTTCCCTTGTAGATAATTTCCGCCACTTAGATGAGGAAAGTGGCTATTCTTTTTGTAGATGCATCCATTATGTGTTTTTGTGTGCTTAATGCTTGGATGTGTCGCCATTTTGGCAAGACCCACCTTGCCTTGCAAGAAGGCATCCTACCTCATGGTTGTCTTGTTGTGAGTTGAAGGGGCGGAGTGAGACCCGCTAATTGTCTCATATCGGCTATTATTAGGTTAGGCTAGTATTGGTCCTAGTCTTAGTCACCTCTTTACTCGGGACGAGCAAAGGTTCGGTTTGGGGATATTTGATGCGACCATAATTGGCGCATATTTAGCCCCCGAATTACCATTGTTTCCATGCTTTTTAGTGCCTATTTGGGTCATTTCTTATCTTTAGTTCTTTATTTTGCATATTCTTTGAGATTTTGATCCCTTGGTAGGAAAGGAGTAAGAATCTTGCATTTTCATGGCAAAACGAGGCTAAATTGATCGTATTCAATGACCAAGCATCAAGGAGAGACAAGACTAGAAGACCTTTGTACATAGCATAGTAGAAGAGCATTGTTGAGAAAAGGATCCTTGAGTCCCCAAGGAAATCCCCAAGGAATTCGTGAAGAAAAGGGAAGAAAAAGAAGAAGGAAAGTCTTTGAACTACAATCCGAACGGATTGTAGAGAATCCGTCCGTCCTTGCCGATCCGAGCGTCCTCACCAGGAATCCGCTCGGATTCCTCATGCCCATCCGAGCGTCTTGTTCCTTGATCCGCTCGGATCGTCCATCCTGCATCCGGCCGTCCCGACTCCCGGCCGCACGGATCACAAAGATGCAAAGACAGCTTTCGTTCTTCAAGCTACGAAATGGAGAAGCCCTTCTCTCGGATAATCCCGGAGGCTCCTTGCTCAACTTAAAAAGTGTAATTACTAGTTTAGCCCTTAGTTAACCCTAATGCATCCTCCCTAATTTTCACTATAAATACCCCATTAGTCTAATTAGAGGAGCATGTTCTTCTTATCAATAGTTAGAGTAGTTAATATCAATCAAATCTCTCTTCAATATTGTAATCAAATATTAATCTAGTTTTAATCCAAGTTTTAGTTCTTGAATCTCTCTCTTGTTCTTAATTTATTTTGGGTAATTAGAAGATTATTGGGTTTATTGGGAGATTGACAACCTTCCATCAATCATCAAGTTCTTCTATTATTCTTTACATCTTTATTATTGGAATCATTAGTAGGTATAATCTCTTAATCCCTTTTTAATTATTGCTAATTACTTTCATTTATTCATCATGTTTCATTATGTTAGTATGATTGACAACCTTTCTAGCATGATCAATATGATAATGAGTGAGTAGTCTCTTAGCTAGGGTTTAATGGGTGATTAGGGGAAACCAACATGGGGAATGATTCATGCTTAAATTAATATGCTTTCATATCTTATTTGCTTGCTTGTTTTGATCTTAATACATGCACATGTTATATTTGATGAAATGCTAAGCCTATGAATCCTTGCATTTACTATCATCTTCTATCCTTTCAACTTGACTTGTAAGACATAACCCAACTCGAGTCTTGTTAGACCATGCATGTGTTAAGTAGGGAAGATTAAGTCGACTTGTAGGTGTTGTACAATCCAAGAGATTCGGCTCCGGGACCCAAACTTTCCTAGGATTGTAAGACATAACCCAACTCGATCCATCACAACAATAATTGCTTGCTTATAATTTGAGAACATGTTTGTATGATCATATCCCATGAATCCCCTATGAACCCATGACACCCTAGTGCTTTTAATCAATTGTTTACACCCTTATTTCATTTATCTTGCTAGTTTATTTTCATTGTTATTTTAGTTTAGTAACCTTCTACATCAACCCAATTTGTGACACCCCCTAGACACCGCTCGTTACAATAGAATCTTCATTTCAATACCCGTCCCTTGGGATCCGACCTTTACTTGCCTCTTTACTAATTGTAGAGTTGTTTGTGAAGTATAAATTGTGTTTTGTATCGACCATTGACCAACGACCACATATGTTCATTTCCTTTGTATATATTGTCTTGTATATATTGTGTTTGTTTCATCCTTGTTCACTTTGATCGACTACGCCACATCCGAGACATGAGGATATTGAAGACCGCATGGTATGATCTTTCCAATCTCCTTTTTCCTCTTTATGTTAATGACTATGTGGCTTTATTTTGATTGATGCGGTAAAAACAATGTGAATTTAGGATTGCATTTAGTTTATTTGGCATGTTAGTTGGTAGAATCATTTGCATTAGGATGTTTATATGTTAGTTGCATCATGGCATGTAGTTGCATGTTAGAAAAATTTTGCGAAACCGTCTATTTGGGAAGCTTGACAAGTGTATATAGGCCCTAGTAGATGCTTTTTATTCTTAAGACTTTGCTTGTTAGAATACTTGTAAAACACCCTAGGATGTGTCATGCTAGTATCCTTTGACCCATGGATTAAGGCCTAGTCAAGAGTACCTTGTGGTGTGATAACTTCTTGGCTACCGTTTATTCCAAGGTGACCCTTGAAACCATGCATACCTCTATCATTCATCCATGTTCTACCACATTTTTGTCAACAAAAGGGAATGGGCACAAAAAGAAATCAATTTGAGTTCAATGAAATGAAAAGTGAGAAAAAGTTTGCAAATTGCATCAAATGAAAAGAGGAGCAAAAATAGACTCCTAAGCTTCAAATACAAGGCACCCTCGTTACTAATTGGGGTGACTTTGAAAATGTTCAAAAGAAAATGCAAAAAAAAAATGCAAAAAAAAAAAATTTGTCAAGTATTGAAATGCCAAAAATCAAAAGAAATGGCAAAGAAAGCGTTCTCAAAAAGTCAAATGCCAAAGAAACTTGGGGGGAAAAACAAAAATGAAAGCAAACTCCCAAAGTAAAACTCAAATTCTATCGATCCCTTTTCCATCTTATCCATTTTTGTGCATGGTAGAGAGGGGACGACCCTTCTTCTTGTCTAGGCAAGAGGGGGAATTCCGCGATCCTCCAGTGTTTCTAACACCATGGGGAGTCTACTCTTGACAAAAGCATTTAACGATTGAGGACAAAGGTACCCTAGCTTGACACATTTTGGAGGTGATTTATTGGTATCCTTCTAGGCTTAGTAGTTTGAACAAATTGCATCTATGAAGGATTGTGTACCCTTGAATTGCTTCCCTTGTAGATAATTTCCGCCACTTAGATGAGGAAAGTGGCTATTCTTTTTGTAGATGCATCCATTATGTGTTTTTGTGTGCTTAATGCTTGGATGTGTCGCCATTTTGGCAAGACCCACCTTGCCTTGCAAGAAGGCATCCTACCTCATGGTTGTCTTGTTGTGAGTTGAAGGGGCGGAGTGAGACCCGCTAATTGTCTCATATCGGCTATTATTAGGTTAGGCTAGTATTGGTCCTAGTCTTAGTCACCTCTTTACTCGGGACGAGCAAAGGTTCGGTTTGGGGATATTTGATGCGGCCATAATTGGCGCATATTTAGCCCCCGAATTACCATTGTTTCCATGCTTTTTAGTGCCTATTTGGGTCATTTCTTATCTTTAGTTCTTTGTTTTGCATATTCTTTGAGATTTTGATCCCTTGGTAGGAAAGGAGTAAGAATCTTGCATTTTCATGGCAAAACGAGGCTAAATTGATCGTATTCAATGACCAAGCATCAAGGAGAGACAAGACTAGAAGACCTTTGTACATAGCATAGTAGAAGAGCATTGTTGAGAAAAGGATCCTTGAGTCCCCAAGGAAATCCCCAAGGAATTCGTGAAGAAAAGGGAAGAAAAAGAAGAAGGAAAGCTGCTGAACTACAATCCGAACGGATTGTAGAGAATCCGTCCGTCCTTGCCAGTCCGAGCGTCCTCACCAGGAATCCGCTCGGATTCCTCATGCCCAGTCCGAGCGTCTTGTTCCTTGATCCGCTCGGATCGTCCACCCCAGATCCGGCCGTCCCGACTCCCGGCCCGCCGCGGATCACAAAGACAAAGACAGCTTTTCGTTCTTCAAGCTACGAAATGGAGAAGCCCTTCTCTCGGATAATCCCGGAGGCTCCTTGCTCAACTTAAAAAGTGTAATTACTAGTTTAGCCCTTAGTTAACCCTAATGCATCCTCCCTAATTTTCACTATAAATACCCCATTAGTCTAATTAGAGGAGCATGTTCTTCTTATCAATAGTTAGAGTAGTTAATATCAATCAAATCTCTCTTCAATATTGTAATCAAATATTAATCAAGTTTTAATCCAAGTTTTAGTTCTTGAATCTCTCTCTTGTTCTTCATTTATTTTGGGTAATTAGAAGATTATTGGGTTTATTGGGAGATTGACAACCTCCCATCAATCATCAAGTTCTTCTATTATTCTTTGCATCTTTATTATTGGAATCATTAGTAGGTATAATCTCTTAATCCCTTTTTAATTATTGCTAATTACTTTCATTTATTCATCATGTTTCATTATGTTAGTATGATTGACAACCTTTCTAGCATGATCAATATGATAATGAGTGAGTAGTCTCTTAGCTAGGGTTTAATGGGTGATTAGGGGAAACCAACATGGGGAATGATTCTTGCTTAAATTAATATGCTTTCATATCTTATTTGCTTGCTTGTTTTGATCTTAATACATGCACATGTTATATTTGATGAAATGCTAAGCCTATGAATCCTTGCATTTACTATCATCTTCTATCCTTTCAACTTGACTTGTAAGACATAACCCAACTCGAGTCTTGTTAGACCATGCATGTGTTAAGTAGGGAAGATTAAGTCGACTTGTAGGTGTTGTACAATCCAAGAGATTCGGCTCCGGGACCCAAACTTTCCTAGGATTGTAAGACATAACCCAACTCGATCCATCACAACAATAATTGCTTGCTTATAATTTGAGAACATGTTTGTATGATCATATCCCATGAATCCCCTATGAACCCATGACACCCTAGTGCTTTTAATCAATTGTTTACACCCTTATTTCATTTATCTTGCTAGTTTATTTTCATTGTTATTTTAGTTTAGTAACCTTCTACATCAACCCAATTTGTGACACCCCCTATACACCGCTAGTTACAATAGAATCTTCATTTCAATACCCGTCCCTTGGGATCCGACCTTTACTTGCCTCTTTACTAATTGTAGAGTTGTTTGTGAAGTATAAATTGTGTTTTGTATCGACCATTGACCAACGACCACATATGTTTAATTGTGAACACCAAATGGCTCCGATCAACCCCCATACCCGATGACTGGCTTAAGCACAATGGGGCCAAGATCTTGAAATGAGGGCGCCTACTCACCCAAAATCTAGCATCAGCTGGGGCTCCCATTATACATACACCGGGTTCATTTTATTAGACTAACTACGTTCATTAGATTCATTTGTTAAAGGTTCCAAAATCGTCGCTCTGATACCACTTTGTAACCCCCCATATACCGAAGAGCCTTAACCAGACCTTCTTTAGCATATACAGGCGTTACCATCTCGGTTGCCCGAGGTAAGTAACCATCAAAAGTCGATAAAAGAACAATTATAGTTATATTACAAGTGTTACAACCAACTAACAAAATAAAGGTACAACTTGCCAGCTACACACTATCTCTATGAGAACAAGTGACGACACACCCCTGCCAGGACTCCAGCTATCAAGCACATCAGCACCTGCTAAGACTGACTGCTCACCATAAGGGATCATGGCAGACACATAAACAAACAAGACAACCACACAAGGTCAGTAACTGAGACAAGACTCAGCATAAACCAACAACAATAGTCAACACAACACAACCACAACCAATCTACACACAATCATACGCACTCCAATTAATCTCCGTCACCGACCGTCCACTGGACCGACCTTGCCAGTGAGGGACCGTAGCCGTTCCCACCTAAGCCCCGCTCATCATACCGAGCGATAAACCTGTCCCATTAATGTGCACATCCCCTTCCGTGGCGGGTTCCACGGAGGGCAAAACTAGGGCGTGAAGCCACTCCCGCAAGTTACTCCACTCAGCCGAGGACGCACCTCGAGAACCAGAGACAACAATCACAGACCGCTGCAACACAACAACAACCAACCAAAACAGCACACACCAACTGATTGCCATGTACACACAACCCCACGGTTACGACAACAATAAAACAACGACCCAACAGCCGACACACTAGACGAACAACAGAAACTGAGTAGGCGAACCTACCTTTAAGCGACTGCGACGATCCCATGTCCATACACGCAACATCCAGAAAACAAGTAATATCTATACACACAATATAATCATCTATTACTACCATTCTAACCATAACTAAGAAGACAGAGATATGGATGATGATGACGACATACCAACATGATGAAACCTGGCAAAGGACCGCTACCCGACTCAAGCTATGCACTCCTAAGGCACAAGGACTTTCAAAGGCTCCCATGGAAGGCATATGGTGAAGGGAAGAGGAAGGGACGACATCTAGGTTTAGGGGAAAGAGGCGAAAATGATTTGCGGTTTTAGGAAAACACGATTATAAACCCTCGCTGAAAAGACGCTACTCGATCGAGTAACTCACGTACTCGGTCGAGTGGCCCCTACTCGATCGAGTGTCCAAGCTACTCCATCGAGTAGCCTCTACTCTATCGAGTACCACCCATAACTCAGACACAAGATAACTTTGGCACGTATTCCTAAGGACCATTACTGCTCCCAAGGTCGGTCAACGCTGGTCAACAGGTCCCTAAAAGGGCGGGTATTACAAAACAACTCATTTATTTTATGTCTTTACTGTTTTCATAACTTTCTAAGCATGAACAATGCATAACACAGTTCAAACATAGGTTAGACGAGCCAAAACAAAGTTTTGGCCTGAGACAGAAGCTCCTTGCTATGCAGGGAGGCTCGCGCGTCTTGTGGGTGTCCAGGTCAGACTCAAACGTGTTTGAGTTCGTCTTTCCTTCAACACTTTATTTTATTTTTACTTCTTTCCTTTTACGGTTTTTACCATATTAATTCATTTTTATGACAAATATTTTGACCATTACAAAAATCATCCTTGGTTTTTTATACCAAGACGGTTTAATCCATGACTCGATGATATTATTGGTTAATTACATTTTAATGGGTATTTTAACCCCCTTTTATTTTATTTACCATTTTTCTCATTTTTTTACATTTGTAAATATTTTAGTCATAATCCATAATCATCCTTGGTTCTTTATACCATGTCGGTTTAATCCGAGCACGATGACAAACTTGACTAATTACAAATGATTAAACTTAACATAACTAGTTCAAATCAAACATTTTCCTTTTACAGATTTTACTATGCTTTTCAAACTTGCAAATAGGACAACGAATATTACTAACATAATAGTAATTTTTCTGAGTCATGCAAACCATACTTGCTAATCATTTATTATAAAATACGGTTTTTTTCATAACCTTTTTAACAGCCAAAAGACTCCCCTTGGGTCGACTCTTGGCTCGCGCCCCAAGAGGTCATCTGTTTTCATATTTCAAAACCTGGACAGGCCCCATTCGTTCTCTCGCCAATAGGCTCGCGCCCCAATGGGGCTGCCTGGCACTGTCCTGTCTTATTTTGATACTTGTCTAGGACGATCTCGATTACGGTTAATCCGAATACATGACGGATCAGATTGATAAGCTTACGTTTTTACACTTTGTCATTTGACACCCTTTTCCAAATAATGGATCGTGTTAAGCATCATAACCCGAATTTGGTAAATGGATGTTTAATTTCCGTTCTCGCATGCAAATAAATCTAAATCAAAATTGACATCTTATACTTGATACTTGGATTAAATCAACCGACATGGAAAGCTCTCACATGTTAGGTTAAACTTTTGGATGTGCATTCATGCATTTACACCGTCTTATCAACTCTTGCACTTAAACAACCACGATCGATCAGTAAAGGCCGCTAACGCGGGCGGGATTGGGTGTCCGATTAAAGGGCTTCCCAATACGTACCCTCACCCCTTACTGAGAACCGTTGGATAGTGGATGGCCTTATCCAGGGCGTACGAGAGTCATTTTAGGCATAGAATGCTAAAAGGGGGACGACTCCTTATCTTTAGTACCTACGTCAAACACCGCTTTTTGCCTTGATTGACCTAGGTATAAAGTGGATTCGAACGGGTTCCAAGCATCCCACAAATGCTTGGTTGTGACTCCGAACATCTCTAATAATTTCGAGACCTTTACCGAGACGAACCCGGTCGATCTAAAACGATCCGGTCGAAAGCATTTCAACGCCGCCGAGCGTGGCTTTCAAAAAGACTGCTGCATGTCCACAGATTGGCTTGGCATGCAGGTGGCCCGTGACCGCAGATCAGTAGGTGGCCCAAATCCAGACCGGCATGTGGCCCATGTCCACACTTCCCGGTGATAATGAAGGGCCGATCTATGACTTGCTCTATATTGAAATTCATGATGAGTATCCTAATACTTCATCAGATTCTAATAATTAAGTCTTTAATTATTATCTGGCATTGTAAGTTGTATTTGGATTATGGTGGTAGTTTGAATTAAAGTTTAATTATTTATATTTTTTGTTACGTTTTTTGTTACCCCATCCTCTGGAATTCAGAGACAATATCACCAGAAAAATATCTAACTTTTATTATAATAACTTAGGTTATTAGGAGTACATTAAAATATCAAGTTAAAGATATTTATCGCGTAAAACAAGCTGTTTTGTGTGGATTTTGCGGAAGGCGATATCAGTTCAGGGTAGAGTTTGTGTAAGGTTAACTAGCTCTAGATAGTCTGTTGGTCAGGTCGTCAGGGTACAATATAAAGCTGTAAATTAAACAACGACAATAATAATAAGACAAAGAATTTTGTACGTGGAAAACCCTTGAATGGGAAAAAACCATGGGCACCAAGCCAGGAGAGGATTTCACTATGTAATTTGGGAAAATAATTGTATGACAATAACAATGTTTATATTTCTCTATGTATGGTGTATGCTTCTTCTTGTGCGTGAATGAGATGCCTCCAATATCTTCAAAGTATTCTTTATATAGGCTTCTTCCCTGAACGGCTGCTTGATACGGTATTAAATGCAGATTATTCTCCATTATTACCAGTAATAATTGCTAATTATTCCTCCCTTAATTACTGCATTTACTGCGAAATCTTCATACTTAATGATGCGTATATAATTCCTTTATAATACGCGTATATGCTCTCATATCGTCCTGATATTTTGATTGTTGTCCTCTCCATGGCCTGGCGCCTATCTTCATGTGCCCTAATAGCCTGAAATCCTGACAGCCTGACAGTCAGGTTTAGATGAGATACTGATCAAGAAGGTCTGCGGATTTCTAGGCCTAACAATTGCCCCTTATGTCCTTATTTGCAGTGTGCCAGGACGAAAAAATGCGGAGATAACTTTATTTTTAGGAAGATTACCCAACGGTTAAGTTTTGCCTAGTCAGTTTCCTGTAACGGCTATTTTACCGCAGTTGATGACGCGTGTGATATTTACTGCAACTTCCTTAATGATTATCCACTTCCTTTGCGGCTGACACCCTAATCTTCTTCGTTATAAATACCTGCGTGCTTCATTAAGTTGAACTCACCAAAGCAATTTCTTCTTATTTTCTCTCTTTAACAATCTTTCTCTTCAGTTCTCTTAATTTCCAACTTCTTCAATCTTTAATTAATTCTTCACAATCATTCAATTAATGGCTGCAAAGAAGAAGTCTACCAGGGCAGCGGTTCCTGCAACTCCTCCTCCTCAGAATCCTGAGGAAACTTCTTCTGAAATTTTGCCTACTTCTTCTGCTGCTCTATCTCCCATAATCAATAAGCCGAGTGATTCTCCATTGGAGATGATCTCAATATTCCATGGTGATTTTCAATTCAAGCTTACGAAGGCTTTAAATGAGGATCAGTCTCCTACAAACCGTTTGAAGCCTAAGTTTGAGAAGATTTTGAAGGATAAGGGGATCATCCCTGCTGATGCTGAAGTTTGGATCCCTGAGAATTCTCCCATTGGGGCCGACTGGGCTTGTCCTGGTTGGTTCTGTATCCATGACTGGGATTTTAGGGCAGGCTGTAAGCTTTCTTTTTCTCCTCTTATGGTTGAGGTTATTAAGGAGATCGGTGTTCCATCTTATCAGTTAATGCCAATGGTGTGGAAGGTTGTATGTTCCATTGAGAATCTTTGTAAAAAACACAATATTTCTTTTTCTCTTGACGATTTGAAGGTTTGTTATGCTGTTAAAACGAATAGTCCTGGCCGTATAAGTTTTAAGGTCAGGGCGTCTACTACTCCTCTTCTGAGTAACTTGGACAGCGACCATGATAAAGGCTGGGTTGCTGGGTACATGTTTGTCAGGACCAATTCTGTGGGTCCTGAGTTGGCGTATTTAAATCATGAGGCCTCCGTTGCTGGTGAGTCTTTTGGTTTCTTTCTTTGCCATGCATGTTTTATTTGTTTGTGAAAAATAAAATGAAAATTATAATAAGTCATACCTCTTACGTGTGCAGTTGATGACTGGGTTACTGAAACTGAGTATCCGACTCCCAATATTTGTGCTTTCCTTGCTATTCCTCCTTTGGAGAGGTCCTGGCCTCTCTGTTGTGGGATTGGTCACCTTCCTTGTTGTTTGAAGGCTGATGGTGCTTCCAGGG